>NW_006297385.1:286502-293259 GCF_000327345.1 Myotis davidii | reverse complement strand
AAATGCGCGTTTGGTTGAATAGTGCCATGTGCTCGGAGAAACAGAGTGGGAAAGGAGATGCTAAGTGTTATGAGTGAACTAGGGCCCTTCCCCCCCCCCCCCCCAAAAAAAACACACACACACAAAAACAACAAAACACACACACACACACACACACACACACACACACACACACACAACCAAACAAAACCCTAAAGATTTTCTCCGAGGTCCTGACAACTGGACCCAGCCTCTCCCACCCTTGGGAGCCAAAGAAACCCTGAAGTGTGGGGGACTGAGGAAGAGGGTTTCGCTTGGGGGGTGACTAAGGCTGGGCTAAGGAGAGGAGAGCCTGTGGTGGAGCTGTGGTTGGGGGATGTGGGTTTTGTGGCTGAACTTGAAGGTCAGATAGGAAACTAGAATCAGGGCTGACAGGCAGGGTGGAGTTTATAGGTCCAGGAGGGGCTCGGGAAGCCAAGGAGCTGATAGGGCTGGAGAAAGTTTGCTCACATTTTACTATTATGGAAACTGAGGCACAGAGCGGTTACTTCTGTGAGTGGAGACCTGCCACAAACTCAGGCGCGTTTGCCCAGTGGACGTTCAGGGAATGATAAAGGCCTGGAAGGAAGCTGGGCCCCTGACCACCATGCTCTGCATCTCCAGCCTGCAGGCATTTCACTGCTGAGCTGGTGGGGGCCTTGGGAGTAGCTGACACTGCCCAGTGAGAAATCAGCAGGTGCTGTTGTGAGAGGCTTCTTAGCAAGGAGGGTCCTTGATTAGTGAAGCCTGAGGTGGGCCAGCCCCCTGACATGGCTTGGAAAGAGCTCTTGAGCAGGCTTGGGAGAGGCGGAGGCCCGGACGCCATGGCCAGGCTGAGGCCAGATGGCAATCTCCCTGACTAAGGGGGACGGGTGTCATGTGGGCGAAGAGAGGTGTGCCTGTGTGCCTGTGAGAGGGAGACCTGGGCTGGGGTCACCACGGTGACTTAGGCCCTGCTCTTAGGAAGCCTCCAGTCTGGCGAGGGAAACAGACCCATCCCCACGTGACAACCACAGTGAATGGGGCTGTAATGGGGAAATGGAAGGCAGAGGGATTGGGAATGGGATGGGAGCACCCCAAGGTGCAGTGGGGGCCATGAGGAGTGCCTGACTCATCCTGGAGGCAGCAGTGTCTGAGCTGAGACTGACAGGGTGTGGCAGAGCTGGTCAGAGGCATTCAAACCTGTCTTCCGTGTTCTCTGTGCATACGACCTCTGCCTTGGCCCTCTCTCACCTTCTCCTCAGTTTGTGTTGAATGCCAACCATGTGCCAGGCCCTGCCTGAGGCAGACAGGGCAGTAAGGATGAAAGACAAAGGAGGGAGGCAGAGGGAGGGTTAGGGAAGCTTGAGGAATTCCCCCTGAAACTCAGCCCCACGGGGGCAGGGATGTTCTTTGACGTGCTTGTCACTGCGTGCCCAGCGCCTAGAGCAGAGCCTGGCCCACAGCACGTGGAATGAAGGTAATGAGGGGCTGGGCCGGCGCCCTGAGAGGAAGTCAGGGAGATGGGCCAGCTTGGGGCTGGGGAAGACACCTAGGAAAGAGCAATGACTGAACAAAGCCCTTAGGAGAAGCAGGAGTTTCAAGAGCAGGGTTGGGAGAATGGCATGACAGGCAGAGGGAACAGACATGTGGAATGTCCTGAGGAGGAAAGGTCTGGTGGCCTGGAGGATCTCAAGAAGGGTCCTGTGAAGTGGAGTAGCTGAGATTGGGCCCCAAAACATAAGAATATGGATCCAGACACTATGGCAGTGGGGAACCAAGAGAATTCTAAGTGGAGACCCTTTCAAAAAAAATCCCAGAGCCTCCTCCATCTACTGTGTGTGTACAAGAGGCTCCATCAATGATATGGGACATAGGCCTTCAGCCAAAACCCTTGGGGAAAACACACCTCTGTCCAGACCTGTCTGGACTTGGGGGGCTGTGCTACATATGACGCAGCCCCAGGGGGCAGGTGGTGCTCTGCAATGAAGCAGCATCTTTCCCACTAAGCGGGGTGATCGAGGATCATCAGGAGCCTCATGTGCACTGTGTTGGGTTGTGCTGATAGTGAGCCTGGCCCTACCCTCTCCCCTCCCTTCAGTTTCAGAGCCTTTGGGTGTGGAAAGGGATCTGAAGGTAGACCAAAGGCTTTTTGATGGGGGACGCTCAGTAAATATTTGCTGGATGAATAGAGGATGGATGAGCTGCACCCCTGCACTCCCTCCCTCCCTGGCAGACCTGGGGGAGTCAGGTAGGTAAAGCCATGATCACTAGGTAATCTGTTTGAAGCTGGAACAGGTAACAGGGCTGGAGGTCAGCTGATGCCAACCCCTGATCCTCAGGACCCCAGCCAACTACACCTGGTGAGACTGACCTCCCATTTCTGGTATCAGATGACCCCAATCCTTGGGTGCTCCAGATTCCAGGGTGACCCCCTGGAAATCCTCAGTCTTGGCCAACAATCCCTTGCTTCCTGGGTGACACCGTGCCTACCCATCAGGCCCCCTTGAAGTTCATTGTGTAGCCCAGTTCCCTCCCTCAGCTGACTCCAATGACCTCTTGCCCCTGACTTCCAGGTAACCCACAGGTGACCTCCAAGCCCTGTCCCTCTTGCTTTCCAACCATGGGGTAACTCCCCTGACAGCCCCAAGGTACCCACACTCACATGTCTTCTCTGGGAAGCCATTGCCAGGGGCAGGGATGGTGCTGGGGCTGCTGCTGCCTGGCAGATGAGAGTGCTGGTGCTGGCGGCGGGCGGGCAGCGTGCTGGAGGGGAAGACGCAGGTGCTGGTGAAGAGCACGTCACTAGGCAGGCCCGTCTCCAGGCTGGCGGAGTTGGCAAAGCTGGGCTCACGCCGCCCACTGCATAGACTCTCGTCAGACAGTGTCCGCTGAAGACTCTTCTGTGGCGACTGCTGCTGAGATAGGGGAGGGACACAGGGCATGGTCGTGGCCTGGCCCATGGTCACCGTTCTCAGAAGTGCCTTCCTGTCCTGGACGTCTGTGGCTCTTACCCACCCAGCATCCATTTTTGCCCCTTTCTGGTCAAAGCACCCCAGTTTCCCCCTGAGGATTCCTCCTCCACTACTTGGAGACCACTCAGTTCTGCCCTCTAGCTCCAGGTAAGGTAAGGGAGGTGGTGGGGCCTGAGCTGGACCAATGAGAATGGGTCACTGCTGGGGACCACTGGGGACAGAGCGCTGCCTTCCCTAGTGCTGTGGGATACAGCACTCTCCATCCCCACAAGAGAGTGCATGCCTGAGAGCAAGACCAGTCAGGGGTAGGCGGGGACAATAGTGGGTGTAGAGGGACCAAGGAACCCTGCCTCCACTTTTAGTGCCCGAGGTTGGGCTCCATGAGGCCTCTGAGAACTTTCCTGTCACATGAGGTCCTCTAGTGTGGAACAAATCCCTGCCTGCCCACCAGGCTGGTTTACACCGTGCCTTTGGCCTGACTGATGATGTGATGTCCCGAATCCCTGCCACAAAGCCACATACACCCAAACAGGGCCGGCAGGGGTCAAAGGCCAAGGACCTGCAGGAAGAGGCTGGAGTGGCCGTGGGAGGTAGGTTCTCTGCCCTCACCCCCCCTTGCAGCCCACTTCGTACTCCTGCATCTCTCTCCTGGTCTGGTGCCAGGTTGTCCATGATGATGAGCTTCTTCAGGTCATCCTCGATGGTGGACTTATAGTTCTTCCGTGGGGAGCGAAGGTCGCGGAGGGATGCTCTCAACCGTGGCTGCCCAAAGACATTTTTCGTATTGGTGTCCACCTGCCTGGAACAAGAGATCAGAGTTAGCAGGGTCTTGGGGAGGCGGGAGCTGTGTCTCAAAGCTGTCCTAACTCGAGAAGGCCCGACGCCACTGGGCGACGCCGCAGCCTTCTTTATCTCACCTGGTATGACAGGAGACCTCGTTTGTTCTCCATTCACTCACCCCACAAATGCTTCCCAGGGACCTACTCTGCGCCAACCTGCTGCAGAAGGAACGCAGCAGTGAGCATGGAGCCGCCCTTCAGTCAGGAAGCCTGACAATGAGCAAACAAACAGAGATCCCAGAATGTGCTGTAGAAAGAGGTGTCAGAATGGCTTTTCTGAGGGGTGGCATGGGAACAAGAGTGGTGAGCCTGAGGACTGGAGGGGTGAAATGGGGAGGGCAGTGTGGTGGGAGGTGAGGTCTGGGTGGGGGCAGGGCAGACTGCACGGGACTCATGAGTCACTGTGGGGACTTGGAGGCATGCGGGGAGGCTCTGCAGTTCTGAGCTGGCGAGTGTGGGGTCCTGATTTGCCTTGTAGAATTGCTCTGGTTGTTGAACATAAAAGTGACCTTCACAGAGGTGGGGACAAGAGGGGAAGCAGGGAGACAGCAAGGAAGCTCCTGCAGGTGAGATGAAAGTGGCCCAGACCAGGACTTCTAGCCACAGAAGAGGAATGAGACCTCACAGAGGGAGAACCCCTGGGCGACTGGTCCCCAGCAGTAAGTGCCAGGCCACAGGCAGCAGATCTCTGGCCTGGGTGCTCTAGGAGCTGTCATCAGCTTTCCTGGCCTGTTTCCTCATCCTTACATGGGGTAAGGGAGCTCATACACTGTGAGGTAACAGGGTCTAGAGATGAGGCTCCTGTAACCTGGGCAAGGGCCTGGAGCCCCTGACTTTCCCATCTCCGCTTTTCTACTCTGCCTTTCATTCTACAAGTTGGTCCGTGAGCTCGAGTCACTGATCACTGCCCAAAGCTGACCCCATACTGCCTTCCAGAATACTCTGTGGTCTAAAAGCCACTGAAGCACAGTCTAGGTTAAAGGCAGGAGCCCTGAAGACGCAGGCTTGGAGTTGAGACCTGACTGCTTGTTCTTTCTGTGGGACCCTGGGCAAGTCACACCATCATTCTTTTTTTTTTTTTTTATTATTAGTTAAGGTATTACAAATGTGTCCTTATCCCCCACCCCCCCATTAACCCTCAACCTCCCCCCTCACACACACTCATGCTCCCATCCCCCTGTTGTCCATGTCCATTGGTTTGGCTTATATACATGTATACAAGTCCTTCGGTTGATCTCTTCCCCTTCCCCTCGCCCTCCCCTACTTCCCTTCTGGGGATTGATAACCTGATCGCTGTTTCTCAGTCTTTGGGCACACCATCATTCTGACCCTCAGGTTGCTCACCAGGAAAACATGCTGACCTTATGGAATTGTAGAGTTTGCTGCAAAGCACTTGTGGGCATTTGACCCAGAGTGATGCTTGGGAAAATGAGGGCTGCCCTTGGAACAGTTTACCTGGCTGACCAGCACCTTGAGCTGCTCCCTTATCCCCGCTGCTGGCTCCACAGGCCACTACTGGATAGTGCCCTTAGCCCTACCCTGGGTTTTGGGGTCATTGCTCTTGGGACTTCCCCTGAGGCCTCCTCCTGCCTTCTGATTCTAGCCCAGCCTTTGGGTTCAAGTCTTATTTCCCTGGTGAAAACTGGGTCTCTGACCTGAGGAGTTGCTAGGAGAGAAGAAGCAACAGCTACCAGGAGCAGTCTTCACCATGCAGCAGGCATCATCCCCCATCCCGAGGACTTCCTGTGTGCTGTTGAACTTGCACGGCAGCCCTCCCTGGGAGCCACTGTTACTGTCACCCCCTTCAATAGATGGGAAACGGAGGCACCAAGAGGTAAAGCAACTTTACAGTGCTTGTCTGGTGAGTGGAGGAGTCAGGATCCCTGTCAAGACCACCAGGTTGCAGAGCCTATAGGTGTCACTGCCATGTTTATATCACAAAGATGGCATGCAAACGACACACATTTGTGGCACATAGTCACATTTGGTTTTAAAATATACTTTCATATGTAGAAAAAAATTCTGGAAGAAATGATGAACCATGATTACTTCTGGGAAATGGGAAAATAAACTTCATCTGATGCCCTTCTGTCTGAATTTATTTTACCATTAGAAACCCAGTGCACAAATTCATGCATGGATGGGGTCCAGCTGGCCCCAATTGGGGAAGATCAGGGCCGGGAGGCTGGGAAGAGGGGCCACTGGCAATTGGCCGGCGGGTCCCACCCCTAATTGGGGTGAGGGGGGCTGATTTTGGGTGGGGCTAGCTATGGGAGGGGCTGTAGGCCAACCAGCCCTGCCTCTGAATGGGGTGGTGGTTGGCTGGCCGGCCCTGCCCCCTATTGGGGTGGTGGGTGTGATCAGGGGCAGGGCCAGCGAGGGGGAAAGGGCTGTGGGGGGTTGGCCGGCCGGCCCCACCACCTGATCAGGCCAGTTTGCTGGCTGCAGTGGGCATCATAGCAACCAGTAGTTCCAGTCTACAGCATTCCGATTGCGGCATTACACACACACACACACACACACACACACACGTTATAACAACAACAACAATAGTAACAGTAATTAATTTTTAAAAAGCTGAAACCCTTCTCACAGCCAATTGGCCTGGAGGTCAAATCCCCTCCAGTGTTACCTACAACAATCAAGGCTTACCTACAAAAAGACTGTGCACAAAGACCACAAGGGGGTGCACCAAGAAAGCAAAAAAAATGTGGAGACAAAGAAACAGGACACAAATGACAGAAATGGAGGAAACAAACTGATGGATATAGAGTTCAAAACCACACTTTTAAGGTCTCTCAAGAACTGTCTAGAAGCTGCTGATAAATTTAGTAAGGCCCTCAAAAAGACTGGTGAGACCGCCGATAAATATCGTGAGATCCTCAAGAAATCTAATGAGACCCTTGATGTTGTGATAAAGAACCAACTAGAAATTAAGCATACACT
>NW_006297385.1:282378-286044 GCF_000327345.1 Myotis davidii | reverse complement strand
TTGAATCTAAGAATCCAGTGAATAAATAATCTGATGAACAGAATGAACTGGTGATTATAATAGAATCAGGGACATAGAAAGGGAATGGACTGACTATTCTTAGGGGGGGGAAAAGGGTGTGGGGGATGCAGGAAGAGACTGGACAAAAATCACGCACCTATGAATGAGGACAGTTGGTGGGGAGTAAGGGCGGAGGGTGGGGTGGGAACTGGGTGGAGGGGAGTTGTGGGGGGAAAAAAAATAAAAAAATAAAAATCTGAAACCTAGACTTCCATCATTTTGTCTGGACTCCAGAAGGTTTTGAAGTCCACAATTTTTTTTTCATTTTCTCAGCCTCCAGCTCTGGGATTTTAACAAAGAAAGGAAGAAAGGGTGGCAAGTTTTTTCTTGTTAAGTCATATTCCTCCTCACATGAGAATTCAGGTCTAATTCTGGCTCTGTTACAGTGTTCTCTGGGCAAATGAAAAGCTTTAGATCTGAGAGAAACAGATAGAGAGAGAAAGGAAGAGATGCAGGCATCACAGAGTAAATGTTCCTCCCATGGGAACTGGAAGGGGACCCACCCATCTCCTTTCTCTTTAGATTTCTCCATTTCCAGAATCCCCTGCACAGGGAGGGTGTGACTCAGTACAAGGTATGGTGGTGCTGTGCCCATGTGCACGGGGCTTGGGGGGAACAGGTGGGCCCTCAGTTCACTCAGTGGGGAACGGGCATTGTCCATGAGGCTCTCCTCTGGGAGGGTGTAAAAATACCTGCTGAAAACTTTTAAACATGCTCTCTCTCTGTCTTAGGAGTCCTACTTCCTGGACTGGGTCCTCCAGAAGGTCTGCATCGACCCACCTGTGCCCGGGGTACCGGACACTATATGGGGTCCTGTCCCTGCCTGTGGGGCAAATACAGAAGCAGGGAAGGGCGAGGCACCACAGAAAAAGAAATAGAGCAACCCACATGACACAGGAAGAGGTTCCTCCAGGTAGGTCATGGGAATAAATAAGTGGTATGTATAGCATGAAATCATTTTTAGAAAATAAAATTCACACACAGCTTAGCTGGATATATTGAAGTTCACCAAACCCTCAGTTCCAAAACTGGATATGTGGGGGATTCTCTTTCTAAAAACAGTCCTCTGGTAGCTCAGTTGGTTTGAGCATTGTCTTGATATGCCAAGGTTGTAGGTTTGATCCCTGTTCATGGCACGTAACAAGAATCAACCAATGAATACATAAATAAGTGGAACAACAAATCAGTGTTTCTCTCTTTCTTCCCCTCACTCTTTAAAATAAAAAAATAAAAATTTAGAATAAACACACAAACCCCTATTCCCCAAAGAACAAAAAAAATTCTTCACCATAGCCCACAAGGTCCCAAACAACCTGTCCTGGCCCCTCTCAGCCCTCACCTCCATCTGCACAGGCCTCCCACTGTCCCTTAAACACACCAGGCACGTCCCTACCCTAGGGCTCTTGCACAGGCTTTTCTGTCTGGCTAGAGTGCCCTGCCCAGCATTCTCCATGAATGAATGGCAACTTCTCATCCATCCAGCTTAGCTCAAATGTCACCTCTTCCAAGAGGCCTCCCCTGACCACTCAACCTCCTGGTACTCACTCCCAGCCCAGGTGCCCTCGATCATGCAATCCTGTGCTTTTTCTTTTCTGAAGTCACCTCATGAAGATTTGTTGTGTGTACTGTGCATTTGCGTTCTCTCTCCTTCCACCTTAACTTGCAGCCTTCTGTGTTCTGTGTCCTGTGGCAATCAGGAACAGGAGTGCCACACTGTGGGCAGTTAAATGTAGTTGTTAATGAGTATCAGATGAAGCCTTCCTTCCTTCTTTCCCTCCCTCCTTCCTTCCAAGCAACCTCTTATCTTCCTCCTCCCTCCCTGCCTTCCTCTCTTCTTTCCTTTTACAAGCTTAAATGACTTTCATAAAACAGAAAGAAAAAGATACCTTGACCAGTTAAGCCAAAAGAATGAGTATTCCTTCCCACTGTTTAGTTTGTGTTCATTTGCTAACATCTCCTTCCCAGCTCTGAGGATGGCTAGGTCTAACGGCACATTCCTAATTCTACAGTGGAAGGAGTCAGGCTAGAACTTTCCCCACTGACCCTCAAATCTGCATCTGTCTCGCCTATTGCAGGTTTCATGGCCTGATACTATTAGTTGGCTGCTGTGACATGTCTAAAGGGAAAAAAAGTACGATGAAATTCAGTTTGGAGCGTCAACGAATCATTTTTACTTGTTTTCTTTTTCCTGGAAGAAATTTTCCAATGTTTTTTCTAAATTGTAAAGTCCAAGCCGTAACCGGTTTGGCTCAGTGGATAGAACATCAGCCTGCGGACTGAAAGGTCCCAGGTTCAATTCTGGTTAAGGGCATGTACTTTGGTTGCAGGCACATCCCCAGTAGGAGGTGTGCAGGAGGCAGCTGATCGATGTTTCTCTCTCACCGATGTTTCTGACTCTCTATCCCTCTCTCTGTATCTCTGTAAAAAATCAATAAAATATATTAAAAAAAATAAATTGTAAAGTCCAAGCAATAGTTTACAATGGCATTAATTCCAGGTTAAAAAAACCCAAACCAAAATGGGCTTGTATAGCTTTGATATTCTTCCTTTTTTCTAAGATCTCTGGTTTCTACAATTGTCAAAACATAATACCCTTGGAGGATAACATGCACTACTCTGACCTTAGAAAGAAGAGATTACCTTATATGCTAATATGGAACCTTTGTCAAGGTATTTGAAGAGAAAAGAACAAGTGAAGCCCTAGCCGGTTTGGCTCAGTGGATAGAGCGTCGACCTGCAGACTGAAGGGTCCTGGGTTCGATTCTGGTCAGGGGCACATACCTAGGTTTCAGGCTTGATCCCCAGTAGGGGGTATGGGGGAGGCAGCCGATAAAGGATTCTCTCTCATCACTGATGTTCTTTTCTCTTTCTCTTTCTCTCTCTCTCTCCCTCTCTCTCTCCCTCTCTCTCTCTCTCTCTCTCTCTCTCTCCCCTCTTCCTTCCTCTCTGAAGTCAATCTACACTAATAAAAGACAAACATGCATATTGACCATACCTTCGCTATGCCTTAAGCCATGCCCACCAGCCAATCAGAGTGACTAAATGCAAATTAACCCAACCAAGATGGCGGCTGGCAGCCACGGAGCTGGAGCAAGCAGGAGGCTTGGTTGCCCCAATGATGGAGGAAGCCAAGCTTTGTGACTGCCACAGCCAGCTCTGAGCTCCACTCAAAGCAACAAAGTTTCAATTATAGAAGATAAATAAACCCCAGATACCTGCTTTCAGCTGGCCGTGGCCATGGAGCTGGAGCGAGCAGGAGGCTGGGTTGCCCCTGGTGATGGAGGAAACCAAGTTTCCCTTCTGCCACCCTGGCCGGCCCTGGGCTCCACTCAAGGCTACAAAGTTTCAATTATAGAAGATAAATAAATCCCAGATACCTGCTTCCAGTGGCCATGGCCTGTGCCTCAGGAGGGGCTGGTAGCCTGGATTTCCAGGGGCAACCCAGGCTTAAAATTTCAATTATAGAAGATAAATAAATCTGAGGGGGAAAAAAAGGCTGGCCAGGCACCCTAGTAGGGTCCCCCACCCTGAAGGGGGTGTGGCCAGCCTGAAAACAGCCCTCAGCCTCTCACCCAGGATGGCCACACCCCCATGAGATGAGGGTCA
>NW_006297385.1:278767-282212 GCF_000327345.1 Myotis davidii | reverse complement strand
CTGCCAGAGGTATGACTGATTGCCAGCTTAGGCCCAATCCCCTGGGGAGCAGGCCTAAGCCAGCAGGTGGTCATCCCCCGAGAGGTCCCAGACTGCGAGAGGGCATAGGCTGGGCTGAGGGAACCCCCGCCCCGAGTGCACAAATTTCTGAGCACTGAGCCTCTAGTAAATATATATATTTTTTTAAAAAGTGAAAAAGGCAGAAGTGCAGAGACAGGAGGTGACCACAGAGATATATAAAGTGGGCGAGGGAAGCACCCTCCCTCACACATGCTTGGTCCAGTCTGGCACTTTTTTTGAAGGATACGGGAGAAAGGAAATAATGGTTGCTTCTGGGAGGGAGCTGGATGGCTGGGGGCCAGGGAAGGAGAAAGGCTTGGTTTTCACTGCTAACTTTTTTTTGTACTAGTTTGATTTTTTTAAAAACCCTGTGCATATGGTACATTTTAAAACGCAAATGAAGAAAACATCCAGAGCCTCTCCTCAAGGTTCTGACCTAATTTGCCTATGTTGTCTGAAGTTGGATTTTGTCATGTGGAATTAAACCACTTATATTAGAAAAGAATAAAAAGACAGAAAAATTACCAAGAAGGCTCTGCAGTTAGGACCCTGACAATAGCAACTTATTTTTCCTGTGACTGGAAGGGCCAGAAGTGGAAGGCAACCAAAGGCTCCAACTTGGCTGAATCTGATCCCAGCTGACTGGGAGTTCTGGCCTCCAACTGGGGCAGCTCCCTTGGGGCGGGTTAATTAAGCTAATTAGCACCACTGCCGGCCTGCCTGAGCTGGGGGTTCGCCAACTGAGGACACTCACAGGTCTGAACCTCAGGCAGCAGGCAGAGTTTCCTGGAAGGGTGGCTGGGAGAGGTGGCGGAGTTGGGGCAGCCCTTCTATGGGTGGGGTCATCAGGGAGAGGCCTTCCCTGCTTCTGCTGTGGGTGTGCTGTGCTGGACACAGGGGTCCTAAACCTGAAAAAGGAGGCCACCCAAATGCTAGGTGTCAATCACTACCAGATGCCAATGTCCGTCAGTCCAACCAACAATGACCAGGCACTTCCCTGTGACTCACTGAATCCTCATGCCACTTCTGGATTTAAGTACTCAGAGTCTTTGCCTTTTAAGGCTGGGGAAACTGAGGCACAGTGAATTAAGAACACCCAGAATCCATATCTACCTGATGCTCTGAGCCACCCTGAGATTCTCTCATGATGAAAGTGGAGTTCAATGTATACAAACTGTGACATCAGCAGCTCCTTGTGACGTGGGCCTCACCTGGGGCCAGTGTGCCTCATGTGGTGGCATTTATTCCTCAGAGTAATAAATGTGAGAGGCATTGGTGCTACCATCACCTCACTCTGCAGGCAAGGGCAGTGATGCTCTGACGGGTTTGACACGACAGCAGAGCTGGGGTGTGAACTAGGGTGAACTCAGGCTTGTCCTTGATTGCACTTGTAGTATCAGCAGCAGCAACAGAGCTCACCTGCTGAGTGCTCAAGCTCTCCCAGGCCCCAGCTGCCCTTCACATGCATTGTTTCATCTCATCTCCTCAACTGTCCTATATGAGGCAGGGCTGCGCCTCTTATAGATGAGGACGCTTGGGGCCTGGGTCCTCGGGTGTGACCCACTGGGCTTGCCCTAACCATCACTCCACTCTTAAGGTAATGATAGAGGCTCTCCTCCAGGGCCTGCATCCTCCTCACTGGGCTCTGGGTTTGGGGGCCAGGGGCCAACACACATGTACCTAATAACAACCCTATGTGCTGTGGCTGACCTGCTTCCCACTCAGGGATAAGGGGTGTCAGTGTACAATCCCTGGAAGAGCTGAGGCCTGTTCTTGGCTGTGTCAGCCTTGGGAGGCTTCTCAGGTGGCTGAGGGACCCCTAGCCTGCAGGGCAGTATGAGCCCTTCAATTGGGTCAAGATCAGGACAGCTGAGGGCTGCTGGTTGTCTCCTGCTCTAGCCTGGCATCCCCCAGTCAGCCTAGGAAGCCATTCACCTTGTCATGCCCTCGCCTGCCAAGTCCTGTGCAACTTGAACTCAGTGCTGGGGGCGGGGGAGGTGTGTCTCACATGAACTAACTCAGTAAGTCTTCACAGCAACTCTAGAGGCAGGACTGTCATCCCAATTTAAAGAGAGGGAAACTTGGGATTATAAATTGGGGCAGCCACTATGGAAAATAGCCTGGAGGTTTGTGGCTCAGTTGGTTGAGCTTATTCTGAAAGGTGGAGGGTTCGATTCCTGGTCAAGGCATATGCCCAAGATGTGGGTTAGATTCCCAGGTGGGGTGGTGCATATGATTTTCTCTCTCACACTAATGTTTTTCTTTCCCCCTCCTCCTTCTAAAATCAATGAAAAAACAAACATATCCTTGGGTGAGGATTGAAAAAAAAAGACAACAAACAATTTTAAATAGAACTACCATATGACCCAGAAATTCCACTTCTGGGTATTTATCTGAAGATACCCAAAACACTAATTTGAAAAGACATATATCCCTATGTTCACTGCAGCATTATTTTTACAATAGCCAAGATATGGAAACTACCTAAGTGTCTATTGATAGACAAGTGGATAAAGAAGAAGTGGAACATATATACAATGGAATAGTAGCCATTAAAAAAAGAAGGAAATCTTGCCATTTGCAACAACATGAATGGACTTAGAAGGTATTATGTTAAGTGAAGTAAGTCAGACAGAGAAAGACAAATACCATATGATTTCACTTATAGGTATATTATAAAAAACAAACAAAACAGAAACAAAATCATAGATACAGAGAACATTTTGATGGTTACTGAATGAGAGGGGATTTGGGGGGATGGGTGAAAAAGGAGAAGGGATTAAAAAGTACAAATTGCCCATTCCAGCTGAGTATCTTCACTGTAAATAAATATATCAACTCCTGCAAATCTCTTGGCTGAAAATGTTGCTTTCCACTACTTTTTCCCATGACCAGATAAATGATGTAAAGAAAAAGATAAAAGCTACGTTCTTTGGATTCTAAATGTAGAGAATGAGAACAAATAAAGTAGAAGAATAAAGAGCTCTGGTTAATCCTGGAGGAAAAAAAAGTACAAATTTCCAGTTATAAACACAGTCACAAGTGGTTGAGCGTTGACCCAGCATAGGGAATTTGGTCAATAATCTGACCGACTGTGCATGCGTGCGTCCGTCCGTCCATCTGTCTGGCCGGTACGTAGGACGCACACTGGCAATTTAAAAATAAACGTTGACTCATGCATGCCTGTGTGAATTATGAAATGCACGCCCTTAACAAAATTCAAGAAGTATTCACATTGCATGGAATGAAATGTTCGGATTTCAAACTTCCGGACTATCCTTTATTAACGAATACAAACACATGTGATGAATTGTACGAGCAACAACAGGCAGAGGTTTTGATCAATTCTCTGAACGATGAACAGTTGGCAGCCTTTCAGACTATA
>NW_006297385.1:245333-278292 GCF_000327345.1 Myotis davidii | reverse complement strand
TACAAATGAGTTTAAAGTACAGTGATGTTTGTGGATGGTTCAGACAGTTGTCTCTTACAACAAATATGAGATCAGAGGATTCTGCTTATAGTGGATGGTTAGTAAAACTTGGAGATGACAAACTTGATAGCAGTTTTCATTTAGGAATGGATATTATTGAAATCTCCTGTGAAATGATTTATAATGGATCTATTATTGAAGCTACTTTTGGAAATAGTGTAAACATGCAACTCTTTGTCCTAAAAATGAGCATGTTCATAAATTAAATGAAGGAATTTTGGATATACTCAATGGAGATTTTTGCGCCTATTTGAGTGATGATTCCATTGATTCCACAGATGATGCCGAAAAGGAAAACTTTCCCATCAAATTTCTTAATAGTATTACTCCTTCGGGAATGCCGTGTCATAAATTAAAATTGAAAGTAGGTGCAATCATCATGCTACTGAGAAATTTTAATAGTAAATGGGGTCTTTGTAATGGTACTACATTTATTATCACAAGATTGCAACCTAACATAATTGAAGCTGAAGTATTAACAGGATCTGTGGAAGGAGAGGCTGTTCTGATTCCAAGAATTGATTTGTCCCCGTCTGACACTGGCTTCCCATTTAAATTAATTCGAAGACAGTTTCCTGTGATGCCAGCATTTTTGGCCACAAGGAGCCGAAACCGGTTTGGCTCAGTGGATAGAGCGTCGGCCTGCGGACTGAAAGGTCCCAGGTTCGATTCCGGTCAAGGGCATGTACCTGGGTTGCGGGCACATCCCAGCAGGAGATGTGCAGGAGGCAGCTGGTCGATGTTTCTTTCTCATCGATGTTTCTAACTCTCTATCTCTCTCCCTTCCTCTCTGTGAAAAATACATAAAATATATTTAAAAAAAAAATAAATCACAAGGACAAACTCTAGTCAGAGTAGAAATATTCCTACCCGAACCTGTTTTCAGACATGGTCAGTTATATGTTGCTTTCTCTCGAGTTTGAAGAGCATATGACGTTAAAGTTGTAAATACTTCATACAAGGGAAATTAGTTGAGCACTCTGAAAGTGTTTTCACTCTTAAGGTGGTATACAGGGAGATATTAGAATAAGTTTAATCAATTTGTCAATCATTGTTTTTATCAATGTTTTTATATCATGTTTCTGTTGTTTTAATATCATGTTTTTGTTTTTATATCATGTTGTTATTATTTACTTATTCATCAATTTATATATTACTAGAGGCCCGGTGCATGGAATTCATGCACAGGGGGTGGGTGGATGGGTAGTTTCCTCAGCCCGGCCTGCACCCTTGGGGGATGTCCGACTGCCAATTCAGACCCGATCCCCTTTCACAATCTGGGACGCTGCATGCACCAGTGACCATACTTTTCATACAGGTGAAAGGCATCTTGTTTGTTGTATGGGCAGCTACATTTTTTTGCCCTGATTATAAAAAGTAGTATATAACATGATCCTTCTGAGGCAGCAGTACCATTTCCCCCATCTTATGGGTGGAAAAACTGAAGCAGAGAGAAGTTAAGTAATTGGCTTTGTCACACAGTTACTAGTATAAGTGTCAGAATCAGGGTTGACCATAAATGTGCAAGCCAGAGTCCATGCATGTCATTGTTGTATCATCCTGTTTTTTCAGTGTTAGAGTAGCCTTACTAGGTTTTAATTTTTAAATCTAAGAGACTGTTCCCAATATATAGGGTAGGGTCCCTAGGCCTGGCTGCGATCAGGGCTGATCTGTGGGGTGACTGGTGGGCGGGGCAACGGGCCTTCCCTGCCCACCCCCCACCCCACCCCCGCTGGTCGACCCCAACCCCTGATCGTGCGTGCTGCCACCAGTCGCCTCCCTCTTGGGGGAGCAAATGCTCAATGTTTGGTCGATTTGCATATTAGGGTTTTATTATATAAGATTTTCATATACATTTTACTAATATTCTTTTATCTCTGACACTTCTATTATAGAGAAAGGCAAATAACAATATCAAAATATTTCTTCTAATTAATTTCCTTTCTATTGTATTGTAATAATTATGTATGGTGCCAGGCGGATACTGGACTTATGGGGGGGGGGGGGGTATCACTTTGTATAAATATCTAATCACTGTGTTGTACACCTGAAACTAATATAATATTGAATGTCAACTGTAATTTAAGAATTAAAAAATAAAATAAAAAAGAAAGAGAGGGAAACTGAAGAGTTACCCCTCTTAGGGGGTAAGCAGCCAATGAGGGATTCCCGCCCTGACCCCCATGTTGTTCTGCCTCTCTAAAGGTTGGGATACAATAGGTCAATCAATTAAGAGTCCTGGGACAAAGTGGTCTCAGGGTGCTGTCTGGCCATCTCCTGAGACGGAGCTGCCAGCATTGACTGGGGTCTGCAGCAGAATGACTGAGCATGAGGGACCTTCTGTGGCAGATGCTCTCAATTCCCTCTGCATACAGATTCCCCATCCTTCACTAGCTCACTGCATCTTTTGTTCACCAAAGAGAGCATGTGCTCAACAGGGAGTGCCAAATACAGAAGAGACTGTTCCCTCCAAGAAACCCATCCTCAGAAAATGTGAGTCACTGCCTTGTGTGCGTGTCCTCCCTGAGTCTCTCACATGATGAGATGCTGTTAGTTATCTTGCTGGGTATGAATCCTAGCTCTGCCACTTTTTGGCTGGGTGACCTGGGCTGGGTACTGTGTCTCATCTGGAAATGGTGATAGAAACAGGATCCTTCTCATGGGATAGCCAGGAGAATAAATGGGGCCAATCCAAGTAGAGTAGTGTGGCTGAAGGCAGGGGTCCCTGTGTTAGCCACAGCCACTGTCATTTTTCTGGTGGATACACAGCCTCAGTGTGACCAGAACCAATGAGCAAGGAGGCAAAGAAATATAGTAGATAGATTAGGTAATTGTCCTGGGGGAGATAAGATCATAATATGTGGTGACTTTGTGGGGCCAAAAACTATAAAACCAGCATTTGTAATATTTGCAGTAATTAACTTTGAGTGAATTTGGGCAAGTGACTTTATCATTCTGCACCTCAATTTTTCTCATCTCTCCACTCTGTAGTGAGGATTAAATGAGTTAATGCAGGTAAAGGGCTTACAACAGTACCTGGTAGAGCAGGTATGTAAATGTAGGTAAATAAGTTATACAAATGAGTTCTTATGCCTTGAGATAAAATTTCAGTAACATCATCAAGAAAAACATGATCAGTCCGGCCCGTGTGGCTCAGGGTTGAGCATTGACCCAGGAACTAAGAAGTAACCAGATTGATTCCCAGTTAGGGCACATGCCTAGGTTGAGGGTTTGATCCCCAATAGGGGGCTTGCAGGAGGCAGCCAATTGATGAAGTTTTTCTCTCTTCAATGTTTCTATCTCTCTATCCCTCTCCCTTTCTCTCTCTCTCTCTAAAAAAAGAAAAACATGTTTAATCTCAAATAATTTAGCTGGAAGTGATGATATTTTCTGGAAATGTCTCTAACAATGACAAAGATACTATCTCCAAAATGCTCAGGGAGAGCCTGAACTAGAAAGCTTTATGAAATGGGAGTATATGGAGAAGAGCAATAATTCTAAATTAATAGTATCTACACATACGACGAAAACTTATCAATTAATGAATATTATAAGAACCCATGAAACTCTTTGTGTCTTCAAATATTTTATGGATTGTTCACACACACACACACACACACACACACAGCCTTCCTGGGAAAAAGGAGGTGGCTGTTTGTTTAGGACTGTCATGTGTCCAGGTCTATTTTCTGAGCATCTACTATGTACTAGGCTCTAATTGAGGTCCAGGTGTCTCTGCTCTCCTAAATCTCTCTGTCCAGCAGGTGCAACAAAGCAGCATGATGTGCCCTGGGACCTTCACCATGGAAGAAAAGCACCATGAGGTCAGCAGGAGGGAGGAGCCTAGATGGGGGTTAGGAGGGCTTCTCTGAGTATGGCATGTCTGTGCTGATTGATACCTGAGGGCTGGTGTTATGGGTCTCCCCACAAAAGATATATTAAAGTCCTAAACACAAGGATCACAGAATGTTACCTTATTTATAAATAGTGTCTTTATAGAGGTAACCGAGGTAAAATGAGGTCATTAAGGTGAGCCCTAATCCAATATGATCGGTGTCCTTATGAAAAGGGGAAATGTGGACAGACATGCACACAGGGAGAACAATGTATGAAGATGAAGGCAGAGATTGAGGTGAATCGGCAGAAGCCAAGAAGTCCCGGATTGCCAGCAAACCACCAGAAGCTGAGAGACAGATGTGGAACAGATTTGCTTCAAGTCCTCAGAAAGAATCAACCCTGCAGACACCTTGGTCTCAGACTTGTAACCTCCAGAACTGTGGAAAAATAAATTTCTGTTGTTGAGCCACTCTGTGGTATTTGTCTCGGCAGACCTCGCACACCAATGCAGGGGGGTAGGAGTGAGTCAGCTGGGGTTGGAGGCACCTAGCCAGAGGGAACAGCACGCAGGGGAAGGGTGGCCAGAGCAGCTGTCACTGTGGAGAACATAACAGGGCCAGCAGGGCCTGGCCCTCTGGCCACTCTGAAAAGTGGGGCCTTACAGGATCATACGGGGATGAGGTGAGAATGAGATGCATGGCTCATACTTTCTCTGACAGAGCACCCCCAGAGTGCCAGGCAGGTGACAAGTGACCAAGATAGTAGTACCTGCTTTCCTGTGGGGCAATAGGCAATGGAACAGAGAAAAGTGAGAATGATGGCAGGGGCTATGGGAGACTGGGAAGGCCCATCAGAGGAGGGGGCATTAGACTAAGCCCCTCTGGAGCCAGAAGACTGGGGGAAGAGTGTCCAGGCATTGGAGAGCCCCTGCAAAGGCCCTGAGGTCAGCACTGTATTTGGCAAGTTTGAGGAGCAGCAAGAGGTCAATGTGGCTGGAGGGCAGTGAGCGAGGGGGAAAGTGAGAGGACATGAAGGCAAGGGGACAAAAGGGAAGATCATGTAGAGTCTGGATGGGAGTTTGGGCAAAACACATGGTGCACTGTTGCCTGGTACAAATTATGTCCTCAGTAAATGTGTGACTTTATCAATAATCCTGGGAAGGGGTAAGCTTCTGGGGATTTTACTCAGGGGAGCGAGGATGTGAACCTAGTTTTCAGAGCGGCCTGGATGGCTGTTAGGTGTGTGAACTGGATTCTCAGTGTGACTGCAGCAGGCTTGCCTGCCCACCACCATCTCCAGGGACCTGGCTTCTGTCTCCTGACACTTGTCCTTATGAGCTCTGTGTTATTCACACATTTGAATGGCTCCATCCAGGTTAAGAAGGACAACCTTACAGACAGAACGGAGGAAGACAGGTCTGCTACCACACAAAAGAAGAGGAGCCTTGGCCCAGGTTCCCAGACTCCGAGCCAAGCTCCCTCCCTTACCAGCTGCGTGAGTCTGGGAATGAACAATAGGTATACCTCATGCAAATCCTTTGAGATTCTCTGAATTAATCGACACACATTAGCTTAGAACCAAGACTGTCGTACAGTGAGGACTTCATAAATGTTAGACATCATTTCCACCTACCCTAAAAAAACAAAAACCCTTTCTTAACTGCATACTCCTCTCCTTACGAACTTCACACATAGCTGCCTCCAATTCTGCTCCACCCTTCTCTCCTGCACCCTCCAGTCACCTTCATGAGGCTCACTCCTACACAGGCATCAGGTTCATCCATCTGACAGCTTCCGGTCCATCACTCTTGGGCTCCCCAAACCCCACACTTGCCTGGGCTCCTCCTTAGGCCCAGTCTTACACTAGGCCTAGTCTTACACCTTCCCTCTTCTTTATCCACATCTGGTCCTGGGTGAGCTCCTCCACCTTATGCTGATGACATCCACATTTCTCTCTCCAGCCTGACCTCTTTCCTGAGCTCCAGACTCCTTCCTCGATTGCCTCCTCGATGTCTTCTGCACATTGCAAATGTAACCAATCCAGGACTGAGCTCTGGAGCTCCACCCAAGCCTGCTCCTTGCTCAGTCCCATCTTAGTTCAAGGCTACAAGAGCTGTTATCATCTCTACCTTGCCTTCTTTCAGATCACAGCCAACCTGCCAACAACTCTGTCTATTCCTACTACAGAGAATCTATTCGGAAGCAGCCCTTATCCTCTTGGGCCTCCACCCTGTTCCAGCCTCCTTGTCTCCTGCCTGGACTGTCACAGCAGCTCCTCACAGGCCCTGCCCCACCTGCAGAGGTAGGGGCCCCAAGGACACCCAATTTAGATAATGTTCCTCCTCTGCTCCATACCCTTCTGTGGTGCTACCTCACTTATAGCAGATGCCAAGACAGGTCACAAGACCCTCGGTGACCTGTCTGCATTGTCTCTCTGATCTCACGTGTTCATGCTGTTCCAGCCACTGGCCTTCCTCCTACAGACCATGCATGGGTCTCTGCAGTTACTATTCCTTCTGCTTGGAATGTTCCTCATCCAGACACTATACAATGCTAGCCACTGACTGACCTACTATGTGCTTTTCTTTTCTTTTTTTTTTTAAATATTTTTTATTGATTTCAGAGTGAAAGGGAGAGGGAAAGATAGAAATATCAATGATCATAATCATTGATTAGCTGCCTCCTGCATGCCCCCCAATGGGGATCAAGCCCACAATTTGGGCATGTGCCCTGACAGGGAATCGAACCGTGATCTGGTTCATAGGTCGATGCTCAACCACTGAGCCATGCCAGTTGGGCACTGTGCGCTTTTCTTAGTTACCCTATTTATTCTCTGTCTCCCCAACCAAAATGTCAGCTCTCTGAGGGCAGGGACCCCAGTGCACCTGTTCACAGCTGTACTCTCAGTGTACGGATTGGCACAGTGTCCTGATGATCAGTGACTGAGGTGTCACTGTCTTCCCGGCCCCAAGACACTCAGCCTTTGATCCTGCATTGCCTTAGTGGGTCACCAGACACTTACTTCTTTGGGTCAGTAAAGGGGAGTGGCCGTGGCGGGGGCTCATCTGTTCTCTTCCACCCTGTTGGGTGTTTATTCCCCACAGGCTGTTTGGAGAAGAAGGACTTGGGGACGGAGGCAGAGAGCTGGAAGGAGCTGGACTGGGCCAGCTGTGAAGGTTGAGGAGTCTCTGCACTGGTAGTTTTGTAAACTTGAGCAGGGTACCCAGCCCTTGAGTTCATGTCACTGCAAAGTAAAAATGAAAGAATTAAGAGATGAAATTTATCCCATATCACAAAACAGATCTGTTTAAATGTACTCTTGGGAAATAAAAGTGTTCATTAAACCAAGAGACACATAAATACATTGCTGCTGCAGAAAATTCTAAAGGTACAGCTGCTGCACAGCACTCAATCCCACCAGGAATGGCCTTCTAACACATTTATTTCCTCTATGGGAATCTAAAAACATAGTCCTCTATGGGTGGATGACCCCCTGTGAGATTCCCCTCCTCCTAGGCACAATCTACACATCTGAAGGTGGTGATCCTGACTGCCTGTCTATAGGCAACCATAGCTTACAGTTTGCTCTATGGCCTTTTCCTATGCATTAAAATATACACAATCAGAAATAGGGGGTACGGGGAGTGAGGATTATATTTTTATATAACTGAGATCATGTTAATATATTGTACTGTAACTTGTGGGTTTTTTTTTTTTAAAGTAGACTGATTTATCTTTTTAAAAAAAATATATTTTATTGATTTTTTACAGAGAGAAAGGGGAAGGGATAGAGAGTTAGAAACATTGATGAGAGAGACATCGATCAGCTGCCTCCTGCACACCCCCTACTGGGAATGTGCCCACAACCAAGGTACATGCCCTTGACCGGAATCGAACCTGGGACCCTTCAGTCTGCAGGCCAACGCTCTATCCACTGAGCCAAATCGATTAGGGCAACTTGTGGGGTTTTTAATTTAAAATATATATGTGTTGTAGCTCTTCATTAATTTTAAAGGCATCTACTATATATCAGACACTATTCCAGCTGACCTAATCCAAACCATAGCTCAATATCACAAATGCTGAATACCTGTGGAATTAATGCTACAACAAACCTCATGCTGTTGACTAGGACCCAATTCTTGGAGAGCCAACTGCTTATACCACGGAGGCAATTAACTTCTTAATGGAAGTCCAATTCCATCTTATATAATAAAGAGCTAATATGCAAATGGTCCATCATGCTCTCACGCCATCACGGCTCAGACACTCAATACTGGGGAAAGAGAATGGGGACCAGCCAGGCACAAATGAGCTCATGAGAGAGGAATGGGGACCAGCTAGGCTGTGGCCCAGGAGAGGGACAAGCTGCCCACCCTGCGGTCCTGGGCACCAGTGGCTGTGCCTGTGCCTGTGGCCCAGGGGAGGAACAAGCCGCATGCTCTGTGGTCCTGGGCGCTAGCGCCTGCAGCCCAGGAGAGGGACAAGCCACCCACCCCGCAGTCCCAGGTGCCAGCGCCTGCAGCCCGGGAGAGGGACAAACCACCCGCCCTGCGGTTCCAGGTGCCTGCGGCTGTGGCCCAGGTGAAGCCGTCTGTCCACAGTCCTCTGTGGCTGTGGCCAGCCCGGGTGAAGCCAGCGTGGGTTCTGGGTGCCTGCAGCTGGCCAGAGGGAGGGAAGCCTGGGTCACGGATGCCTGTGACCGGACAGAGTGAGGGAAGCCTGGGTCCTGGGTGTGGGGCAAGGCAGAGGCGGCTAGGGGCGATCAGGCCAGAAGGGGAGCAGTTAGGAGCAATCAGGCCGGAAGGAGAGCAGTTAGGGGCAATCAGGCAGGCAGGCAGAGGGATTAGGGGCAATCAGGCAGGCAGACAGCTGAGCAGTTAGGAGCCAGTGGTCCCAGATTGCTAGAGGCAGTTGGACATCCCCCAAGGGGTCCCAGATTCAAGAGGGTGCAGGTTGGGCTGAGGGAGCTCCCCGTCCCTATGCACAAATTTTGTGCACCAGGCCTCTAGTTTCAAATAAGAGGTATTTAATGAGAAAATTAATGCCTTTGGAGTATAAGTCAATAATCTTTTCTGCCCTGGTCAGTTTGGCTTAGTGGTTAGAACATCAGCCGAGACCGGCTTGGCTCAGTGGATAGAGCGTCAGCCTGCGGACTGAAAGGTCCCGGGTTCGATTCCGGTCAAGGGCATGTACCTTGGTTGCGGGCATATCCCCAGTAGGAGATGTGCAGGAGGCAGCTGATCGATGTTTCTCTCTCATCAATGTTTCTAACTCTCTATCTCTCTCCCTTCCTCTCTGTAAAAAATCAATAAAATATATATATATTTTTTTAAAAAAAGAACATCAGCCTGTAGACTGAAGAGTCATGGGATTCATTTCTGGTCAAAGGATGTACTTTGTTTGCAGGTTTGATCCCTGACCTCAACTGGAGCGTGTGTTGATTGTGTCTCTCTCACATCAATGTGTGTGTTCATTCTCTCTCTCTCTCTCTCTCTCTCTCTCTCTCTCTCTCTCTCTCTCTCCTCCCCCTATCTCCTTTCCACTTTCTCTCTAAGGATCAATGGAGAAAATATCCTTGGGTGAGAATTAAAAAAAAGAAAATAAATCCTTTCTGAAGGTCAATTTAGCAATATTAGACGGGTAGGACTTCTGACTATGACCTAGTGAGGAGATTGGCAAATCTTGGACCCCAAAAGCATAAAACAACCATTTGACAAAAACAACCATTTTAGCACTCTGTAAACTGATTAATGGCATATAACAAACCAAGATTCATTTATGCTTAAAAAACTGCTGAACTTCAGGTAAGGAGAGAGAATCTGAGGCATCTTGGCCTAGGGCTCCTCTCATCCCCTTGCCCAGCTCAATGAACAAGGAAGTTTGGCCACAGTGGAATGTTTGGGATAGTAAAAGCATACCAACATATGTGCAATCAGAATTTCAGAAGACAGAATGGGGTAGAAGAAAGGTTTGAAGAAATAACAGCTGAAAACTCCCCAGATTTGATGAAAAACATCCATCTACACATAAAAGAAGCTCAACAAACCCCAAGCATGATAAATACAAAGACAATCACCCCCCACTCCCCCAAGAAAACCAGCTGAAAGTCAAACACTAAGATAAAAATCTTGAAAGCATAAATAGAAAAAGGATTCGTCACACACAGAGTAGCAATATAACCAACTGATGACTTCTCATTTGAAACAATGGAATGGAATGATATTTTCTTTCTTTTTTAAAAAATATATTTTATTGATTTTTTACAGAGAGGAAGGGAGAGAGATAGAGAGTTAGAAACATCAATGAGAGAGAGACATCGATCAGCTGCCTACTGCACATCTCCAACCGGGGATGTGCCCTCAATCAAGGTACATGCCCTTGACTAGAATCGAACCTGGGACCCCTCAATCCGCAGGCCAATGCTCCATCCACTGAGCCAAACCAGTTACAGCTGGAATGATATTTTCAAAACACTGAAGAAAATCTGTCAATCAAGTATTCTATATCCAGCAAAACTACACTTCATAAATGAAGGCAAAATATTTTCCCAGATAAAGACTGAGAAAATGCATTGCTAGCACATCTGCCTAAAAAATAATAAAAGAGGTCCTCAGACTGAAAGGAAATGACTGTAAGTGGTGATCTGAAGCCATATAGAGGAATGAAGGGTCCAAGATGGTAAATTTATGGGTTAGAATTTATTTCTTATCCAACTTCTTTAAAGACAAAAGTTATGTAAAGCAATAATAATATTAATATATTGTTGGGTTTATAACATATATGAGAAAATGGTACAAAGGAGGGAAGAGAATGAAACTATAGTGGAGAAAAGATTCTATGGTATATTGGATTTATTAGTATTAATCTAAATTATCCTGATAAGATGCATATTTTAATAACTAAAAAATAGCCCAAAATCAAGAGGCCTCCAAACAGTACATTAAAATACATTTATTTAACACAAAAGGCAGTCGAGAAACAACAGAGGAGCAATAAAGACAGACATATAGAAAACCAAAAGCAAAACAGAAAATGTAAACCCATTCATTAGCAATACTTTCATTAAATGTAAATGCTTAAACACCCCAATTAAAAGAAAGAGACTGTCAGACTGGATTTAAAAAAGAAAGCAAACTTTCAACAATAAAGATTTTTTAAAAAACAAGCTCCAATTATTTATATTTTCTACAATTTAGCAGCAGCTATTAATAGGGCCTAGGTTGTGCATCTGTGGGGGATGTCCAGGGAGGCATGGAATATATAACACAGGGAATAGACTCTGTATATAGTGGGCAGAAGGGCACCCCCAAGGAGGCAATGGCATCTGAGCTGAAAAGTGAAGGATGAGTAGCATCAATCTAACACACGAACTCCCAGAAATCCATGCCACAGAAAAGCCTGCACAAGATGGTCACTACGGTGCTGTGTGTAACCAGGAAAAGTTGGACATGACCTGAATGTCTTTTCATAGAGGATTAAAAAGATCATTCCAACCATACCCACGTGATCCAAAACTATGCAGCCAGTGCAAAGAATAAGGTAGATTTCTGTTTGTGGATGAGAACAGATGTCTGTAAGTGGAAACAAGGCATGGTGCAAAGCATGGCTCTACTATTTCTTTTTTAAATGTACATATATTATATGATTATGTAACATTTTTTGTTTTGTTTTTACAAAAAGGAATGTGCATATTTTTCCCAACTGTGGATCATAAAAGCAACTTACTGGGTCCTGACCATTATTAAGAGGGAAAAAATAGGCTAGTATAAAAACCAACAGTGACCATCATGTGAGGTAAGGGTAAATGGTTTTGTGGAACTTCATTAGGGATGTCCATGGTGGCTTATAATGTAAAGTGCCTTTCCTGTTTAAGGGAGTGGTCAAAAATGTTTGAAAAAACTGGGCCGATACAAGTTTGGAAAAAAATCTCTGGGGGAGCTTACACTAACATTACTATATCACTGGACAGAGTAATGATAGGGAACATGTACAGAATAACTGTCAAATGAAACTATATAAATGGCACACAAGGCAAAAGAAAGCACCATCTGATACCCCAGTCTCCCTTGTCAAGGCAACCTTGGTCCACCCTTTACTTTTTCAACAGAGCACCTATGCATACACAAGCACATGTGAGTGAGGGAGTGTGTATCCTCCCAACGTTCTTTGTAAAATAAAAGGCAGCACATAGTAAGCTTGCTCTGCACTTGGCTTTGACCTTAATAATATGTTCTGGAGCTCGCCCCATGTCAGTCTACACAAGGCCCTCTCTCTTCAATGGCTGCAGAGGGGCCACTCTGTGACTATATCATAAATTATATTACCCTCATTTTACTTTCTACATCACATATTTTCTCTACCTGTTATCAGTAATGTTAACTTCTGTGAGCTAAAAAACATGAGATGATTAAAGAAGGGAAAAGGGTGAACACACTTTGTCTTTGTGTTTGCTAGCTAGCTCCATCTACTGCGTCTTCAAAAAATTTTTTTAAATTGATTTTTAGAGAGAGAGGGGGTTAGGGAGAAAGAGACAAGCATCAATGTGAGAGCAAAAACATTGATCAGCTGCCCTACTGAAAGACTGAGTCAGCAACCCGGCATGTGCCTTGACCAGGAATCAAACTGGCAACCTTTCAGTGCACGGGATGCTGCCCAACCGAGACACACTGGCCAGGGCTATTCACTGACTCTTTTGATATGGGTTTGCTCCCCTTCAGGCCCTGTGGCAGACACTAAGCGTGTCATCCTAACCTAATGCCTCCTCACCCTATATAGATGAAGGCTGATTTTACACATTCTTTGCTTGAGGAAGGTGAGCTAACACCCAATCCAGGGGAGAAATCCTGATTGGTTGACAACACTTGTCTGGGATGGGTGTGGGGTGGGCCTGTGATCCACTTCTGGCCAGAGAGATGTTGGGAGTGTGTGTGTGTGTGTGTGTGTGTGCGCGCGCGCGCACGTGCATGTGTGTTGTCCGCTGGGCGATTTCTGGGGAAGATCTCTTCATTAAAAAACAAACACACAGCCTTGGCCAGTGTGGCTCAGTCGATTGAGCACTGTCCTGAGCATGGAGAGGTTGCTGGTTCAGGCTCAATTCCTGGGAGGGAGTGTGCAGGATGCCAATTGATGTTGCACTCTCACATTAATATTTTTCTCTCTCCCCTCTTCCTTCCTGTCTCTCTAAAAATCAATAAACTGCCCGTCCAGTGTGGACCTATGAATGAGGAGATCACAGTTTGAGGCACATGTTTGGGTTGCAGGTTCAATCCCCAGTAGGGGGTGCACAGGAGGCAGCCAAATCAGTGATTCTCTCTCATCATTGATGTTTCTATCTCTCCCTCTCCTTTCCTCTCTGAAATTAAACACACACACACACACACATACACACACACACACACACACACCAATAAACTATAAAAAATCAAAACAAAAACAAAAAACTTGCAGAAAACAACACTTCCTCTTCCACTGGGCACTGATTCTCTGGTGCAATGGCAGCCACTTTGAGACTGTGAGGGGAGCTGGCCTGTAGTCTGATGGAGGCAGAACAAAAACAGGGAAAGAACATGGGTCCCTGGGTGAAGAACTTACCCAGTCCTGGGGGCCTCCATAACTTGGGATTTCATGTTCTATGAGCTAAGCGTCTTCCTTCAATTGAGCTGGGATTTTCTGTTACTTGTAGACAAAGATATTCCCATGACTGTGTCCTTCTTCACCCTTGACAAGGCTCAGGACTAGATGGTACCTCAGGGATGGTATGGTCTCAACCAAAAACTATTCTCCTGAACATGCTGTGCATCTCAGTTCAGCCCCTTGAGGTGGGCACCCTTTCCCACACACCAATGGACATGAGCAGTGCCAGGTGCCCAGTGCAGGGTGGAGTTCCTCACCTGCCTAGCAATCCAGAGTAAACATACTTTCTTTCAGAAGCACCAGTGTGGACAGGTGTCCTCCCTGGGCCGTAGCTTTTACCTGAAAAACGAGGCAGCACCAAGCAGTGGATGAGAACATGAGCCGTGCTGCTCACCTGACCCAGGTTCCGATCCCAGCTCCAACTGACACACTACAACCTTTGCTCGAGTTCCTTCCCTCCCTCTGTGAGGCTCAGTTTCCTCCTCTGAGAAATGAGACAACAATGCACCTGCCTCATGAACTCATATGTGCAAAGTACTTACACGGTCTGAGGAAACAGGGATGCGCTCCCCGAGTTGCAGTTATTATAAAGGGACGTCATGGGTCCAGAGACTAAAAGCATGGGCTCTGGACTTGGCACTCTCACCCCACCTTCACCCACAGAGGCTAAGTTATATCTCAGGGAAGCACTGAAGATTTTGTTGGAGTAAAAGGTTTTGTGGCTTACAAAATGGTTGAAAACCATAGGCTATGGAGCAATCACACAGCTGTTTAGATATGTGCAATGCTCTGGTCTTGATGGGTGGCCTCGGGTAGGTGACAAGCACAAAGGGCACTGTGCTCCTGCCTTCAGGAGGAAGAGCAGTGGTGGAGCAGGAGACAGTGACAGGACTGATCCCGCCAGGTGTGAGCACGCCAGGCCCTGCTCTGAGCATCTTACAGCTGTCATTTCATTTAGTTAGCTCAGCAACCCCAAGAGGCAGGAACTACCACCATCCCCATGTTTCAAATGGGAAAACTGAAGCTCAGAGAGATTAAATAATTTCCCCAAATGACGTAGCTGGGAGGAAATGGAGCCAGGGTGCAAACCCAGATAGTCTGGCCCAAGAGAAAGAACCTGATTTTAACCACCAGCCTGTACTTTCAATGACAACAGAAGTCACAATCAATATGTAGTGAGTGATCAGAAAAATCTAGCAGCAGCTGATATTTTTGGACCCAGATATATCTCAGGCCCTGTGCTAGGTGCTTTATTATTTTTTAAAAATATACTTTATTGATTTTTTTACAGAGAGGAAGGGAGAGAGAGAGAATTAGAAACATTGATGAGAAAGAAACATCGATCAGCTGCCTCCTGCACACCTCCTACTGGGGATGTGCCTGCAACCAAGGTATGTGTCCTTGACCGGAATCGAACCTGGGACCCTTCAGTCTGCAGGCCGAAACTCTGTTCACTGAGCCAAACCAGTTAAGGCTGTGCTAGGTACTTTAATGCATAATGTCGGTTCATCCACATAGCTTTAGACCACAGAGCCTATCATTACCCCCATTTACAGATGAGGAAATGGAGCCTCAGAGAAACCAATGGAGATCACATGGCTGGTTAGTGGTAGAGCTATGATCTGGACATAGTTAGAGCTTGGGAAATAACACTGCTCACCCAGGTACCCTTAGGTGGGCCCCTGATGCTTGACCTTAACTGCAGGACCAATCTCACTCTCTCTCCCTGGTGTGTGCCATGGCCCAAGAGTTAGTCAGCCCCTGCACGTGGCTGGAATAACGCTCCAGTGTAGTAGCCATGAGTGGCCGTATTCCACCCTGTGGCCTGGGAGCAGAAGTGGCAGGTCTTCAGAGAGTGGAAGCAGAGAGGCTATGGGGTCAAAGTCTATGAGGATCCAACCAGCACTGGCCACCTCCACCAACCACTGCCTAATTACCATCACAGCGGCCTCCTCCTGCCCACCCCCCAAATACAGCTGGAAGAGTCTGGGAATATCCGAGATCACAGCCCTCCACACGCCACCTGTAATGGCCCTCTGTCTTTCAGCTCCTTCCATTCTCTCTCCTACTCACTCTGCTCCAGTTGCATGGAACCTGTTCCCATACATGCCAGAAACATTTTACTGCAGGGCCTTTGCACTGCTCTCTCCCCCAAGATCTCTTCATGGTCCCACCTTCCTTGCGTTGGCCTGGGTTCCTCTTCCCAAGTTGACTGTGACTCTTGGAGGAGGTCTTTGGCATGTGTGACCCCAGTCTCCGGGCTAACACAGGTAGGGTGGGCCCCAATGGATCCTAAGGCCCTCACATTACCTTTCGGGGCTCTGCCCCCAGAGGGTATCTGACGATTTCTGCAGCACAGCCCTGGGACGGGAAGCCACATGCTTCCTGCCTGCCTGGGAACGCCCAGGTGTCAGCTCTACACGAAGCCGGAACCTCTGATCACTCCTGAACAGCTCTGACAAATTGCCCTGGAAACCCAGGAAGGTTTGGAGTGTGTGCTGCCTCAGGAGAGGGCAGGGGTCCAGGTGGCTGCTCGCCTGGGATCACACAGCCCACTGTGGTGCCCACAGTAGGTGCTGGCGCCTGGCAGTGTGCCTGGAAGCCAGGCTCTCATGACGAATGTCTGGGGGAGAGTCTGTGCACTGAAATCATCAGTGGGCACAAGCTGCTACAGGCTGCAGTGGTCTCCCTAGCATGGCTAGAGTGTAAGAGGGCATCCGTCTTTATGGGGGTTCCCTGTTTGAGCATGACAAGGCCCATCCCTCAAATTTTGCCTGCAAACTCATTCCTACTACCCCCAAAATAATTTGCCCTAGAGTAGCCCCGAGTGTTCTCCTCCCAGACCTTATAGCCATCTGGCATGTTACAATTACATGGTAGCTCAGTTGTCTGCCTCACTCTCACCAGGAGAATATCAGCTCCATAAGGAAGTTGACTTAGTTTGACTGTGTTCCCTGCTGTATCGCCATTTTGGGAATAGTGCCTGGCACAAAGTGGGTGCTTTAATGGTCAAGCCTGCCCAGTCCTGCTCTTCTCTTCTCTCAAGAATCTCAAGCTCCCAGTCTGCAGCAGCATTTGGCCCTGACTCTTATGTAGCTCGCTGGCACTGTCCTGGACCCTTTCTGTCTCCCTCCTTATGTCCTGGCAGTGCCACACATCTTGTCTTCTGATCCAGGCCTTCTTCCTTCTCATTCACATTCAGCCTCAGCCCCAGCATAGCACTTCAAAACATAGATTTCGAAACATAAATCTGTCTGCACTACCCTTTCTGCTGAAAACTTCCCTTGCTGCCCACAGCTCTTAGGATCAAATCCAAACTCCTTAATGTGGCTGAAAGGGCCTTGCATGGTCTGCCCCCTGCTGACCTCCCCAAACTCAGTTGCCCCCTCAATTTCTACCCTTGAGCCTGGGGGCCTGTTCAGCGACCTGAAGGCACCCATCCCCTTTTTTACCTCAGGATCTCTGCACATGCTACTTGCACAGGGACACCCTTTCCACACCCAATCTTTCCTTCTCTTTTCAAAAATAACTGCCAAGACAAGGCAGAGGGAGGGCTTGAACACTGGTGGGCTGATTCTGGAGCCCACACTCTTACCTACCGTAAAGATGTTTCTTTAAATCAACTCATTTAATTTTCCTGAACTTGTCCAAGGCAATATCTATAAAATCAGAGAATGAGTGGCAACACTTTCTTTAGTACTACCCATTAAAGCAAACATACATCCATTTCAAATACGTTTTCCTCCAGTACCACCCAAATCACCTAGAGCATTTTGGGAAATGCTGTTCCACATTAGAGCCTGGTTGCCTAGGAGAAAACTTCCGGAAGCAGCTTTAATGACTAGATAAGAATGATGTGCAATTAGCATCAATTGTCTGTATGCAAATTAAAGCTTGTAACCTTAGGGCCCTCTTTCCTAGCAGGCTTCCCTCCCATGTTATTGTCCTCATTTCTAGGTTCAGTAAATCCTCTTAGAGGAGGGTAATTTTATACCCACCTCCTGCCTCAGCCATAGTCTACTCTCCAGCGCTGCTACCTTTATGTCAAAGATTTTGCAACCCTATAGTTACTCAGGTCACTATCATAGGCCTGTGCCCAGCACAGGGGCCACTGCACCGGAGACCTGGGACATTTGTCTGACATTTGACATTTGTCTCAGCGATGATCTGATTCTCATCTGTCTCTCTCACTGGTGGTGGGCTGAGATGTCTGGGACATAACAAATCCCTAAGAAGTATTTGTGAGCGAAGTGAATGGATAAATAAATACATGAATGAATGAAGGAGCTGTGAGTTCCAATGAAAGACTATCTGTTTAGGGAGGCAGCCTGAGATGGAGACCAGGGACCGAGCTGGGACACTTCTCTCTCCCCACCTTTCCCCTTCTCCTGGGCCCCTTGACTCAGGATCTGTGCACTGAGGCAAGGGGAAGCACCGACTTACAGGTGCTCTGAAATCCAAATCTGCCACACAACCACTGTGAAATCATGACATCACTTCAGGAGGTATCAAGCAGCATTCTAACATTTTAAAAAGACAAGACTACAACTAAGTGCTTTGCACACAGGCTAAGTATTGTTTGGGAAATTTTTGCTTCACCTTTTTTTAAGGAGTGCTCAGAGAAGGGAAGAGAAGGGAGGCTGTGAGGCTGTGGTTTAAGGGGTTCTTAAGGGGTTCACCTTAGGGTCAGGCAGCTCAATAATCTTTGCCTGGAGTCATAGACCTCTGAAGGGGCCCATGGACCAAGCTGAGCCCCGTGGCTACAAAAGAACTTTTCATCCTCTGCATTTTTCTGGGAGATGGTTCACTGCTTCCGTCAGATTCTCAAAGTGTGTGGTTTGGACTCCAGGTTGTTGTTTCTCCAGTGCCTGTTCTTTCTCATTCCCCTGTCAGTCTCTCTACCAGTGGTTCTCAAAGTGTAGTCCCAGAATCTACTGGGAACTTTTAAAAAATGCATATTCTTTGGCCCTTTTGACCTACTGAGTGGGACCCAGCTTCTGTGTTGACAGCCCTCCAGGGGATTATCTGGGGACCACTGCAGTTACTGTGTCGGCTGAAAGGCTATAGATTTCATTGTCTCTGGGATGGTCATGTGACACTGCTTGCTGAAGAAGGTTTTGGGAAAGCTTTTGTTTTCTCCATATAAAATGAGCTCTACAGATGCTGCAGTCTTTCCTCTGCTCTCTGCCTCCACGTCCCCCAGGGGCTCCACAGCTACCCAGAGACCAGGAAGTGGCAGCCTGTGTGGTAAGGATGGGGGAGCAGGAAGACAGAGGGTACAGTCTGAGGCTCTCCCTGAGCTGCTGCATCAGCCAGGCTCTGTCCTCTTGGACTTTCCTTCAGGGCGCTGTTAAACCTCTATTTGTTTAAGCTGGTGTGGGTCAGGTTTCCCATAACCTCCAGCCAAACACACTCCTAACAGATGCATTCTGTGACCCCAGAAAGCATAAAAACCATGGGTCTCAGCAGAGGAAGAAAGAGACAGAGGACATCAGGGACAGATGAGACAACCAGCCAGGGTTTTCTCTCCCTCTATTGTGTCTTTGAAGGCTAATGGATGGATAGCAGGGGGTGCTCCATGAGCCTCCTAACTCTGTAAGCAAACTCTTGTACAAGCTCATACTTTTGTGAGCATGTTTCTGAGGCTGTGACCCTGCCATCAAGCCTGTGGGGGAAGTAGAAAAGGGTCAGGATCCCCTGAAGGGCCCAGCCGAGGAGCAGCGCCTTACCTGGTCTGCCTTGATGGGTTGCGATTGCCCCCGGTCAGGCCTGTAGGGGTGCTGGAGCCTGAGTTGTACAGCTTCTGTCGGTAGGGCTGGCTCTGGGCAGCAACCACAGGAGCAGGCGAGACCTCCCTTCGCCTGTCTGCATGGTGGGAATGGCCAGTGGACTCACGCCCACCCCCACAAAGGCCAATACTTCCTGATGACTTGTGTGGCTTGGCCGGCCGAGGTGCCTTGGCCAATGACATGCAGCTGGGGCTGGAGGTGTAGAGGGTGGTGTCAATGCCGCTGTCACTGGAGCCGCCCTTGGAGAGGGGGTCTTGCTCTGGCTCCAGAGGGTCCAGGGGGTCAAACCAGCGGTCATCACTGTGGCTGCTGGAGGCGTTGCTTGACAGGGTATTGCTGCTGGAATGACTGGAGTACTGAGGCTCTCCCTGGAGGCAAGAGAAGTGTCATCTCTAGATTCCAGGTTGGGGCAAACCTTCCCTCCCTGGGTCCTACTCCCCTGAGTGTGACCCCTGGAGCCAGACAACTTCCAACTCTGGCTCCCTCACTTATTGGCCATGTGGCCTTGGGCAAGTACCTCAGTTTCCACATGTGTAAAATGGGGTTGATACTAACTACTTCATGGGGTCGCTTGGAGGGATGACATTATGTATGCAACAAGAGCTCACAGTTGAAGCTCAACATGTCTAAAACTCAGCTCCTGGCCTTCCCTCCTGAATCTGCCTCTCCCCCTCTCAATAATGGCACCACCATCCCTTCAGCTGTCCTACTCAAGAGCCTTGGAGTCACCCTGGACCTGCTTTTCACCTCATACCATGCCCACTTCAATAGTAAATCTTGTTGCTAGCATCTTCAAAACTGGTTAGAACTCACCACTTCTTCCGCAGCTCCATCCACTACCTCCCACAGTGGCTTCTTCCTAGTCTCCTTGCTCCTGTCTGTCTCCCGGCCAACCCTGCCCGTTTGTTCCCTATATGCACCTGCATCAGTTCATGTTCCTTTCCTGTTTAGAACCTTCCTGTGGTTCCATCTCACTCAGGGGAGAAGCAAGAGTCCTCACAAAGGCCCCCAAGTGATCTGGCCCCATGTTCTGGTCTCTAACTTGATCTCCCTCTACCTCTTGTTCACTTTGCACCAGCCACATGGGCCTCCCTGCTGCTCTTTGAGCATGCCAGGTACACATCCACTTCAGGGCCTTTGTACCTGCTGTCCCGCTGCCTGCAATTCTCTTCCCCCAGATGTCTTCATGGATCACCCCCTACTTCATTCAGGGTTTTGGCTTAAAGGTCACCTCTTCAAAGACCGTTTCTAACCACCTCATCCTAAAGCACTTTTTCCCTTAACTGTGCTTTGTTTTCCTTTCCCAGCAAGAATCAGTTCTTGGTGTTACATGATTTATCTGCTTATCTACTTACTGCTTGTTGCCCCTAACGGCATGTCAGCTTTGTGAGAACAGCGGCTCGTCTGTTTTCTTCATCACTGTGGCCCCAATGCCTGGCATGTTGCAAGTGCTCATCAAACACTCACTGAATGAATTGATGTGAAAAGACTGCCAAGTGCTCATCAAAACTATCTCCTTCTGGGCACACAGGACTACATTTCCCAGCTTCCTTTGCAGTGAGGTGTGGTCAAGGATGAAGTCCTGGCCACAGCAATATAAGTGACAGTGATTTTTGCTATTTCCATGCTTGGACTACAAAAACTTCCCACATGAACCTCTCTCCCTCCCATCCCCTGCCTTGGAAAGAGGCAGGGCAGGAACCCAGCAGAGGGATCCAAGGCCCTGAGGGACAGTGGGGCCACAAGATGATGTTAGAGACCAGAACATGGGTTCCTGAATCACCATGTGGAGAGCTGCTCTCTGAATACCTGCATTGAACTGTTACATGAGAGGGAAATAAACTGCTTTGTGCGAGGTCACTAAGACAGCCTGCCATAGCTGTCATAGCTGTTAACCTACTGCCATAGACTGGATGTTAACCTACTCCCCCAACATTTCTATGTTGAATCCTAATCCCGAGTGTGATGGTATTAGGAGGTAGTATCTTTGGGAGGTGATTAGGTCATGAGGGTGGAACTCTCATGAATGGAATTTTTAAGTCCTTATATATATTTACCTAATATTCCTATACCTACACTAATAAAAGAGAAACATGTAAATTGGTGTCACTTCACTATGCTCACCAGCCAATCAGAGCAACTATGCAAATTAACCCAACAAAGATGGCAGTTAATTTGCATACGCAGGCATGGAGCAAAGACTGAAGGCTCCGGCTGGAGTGAAGACTGAAGACTGAAGACTGAAGAGGCTTGGCTTCTCCGCTGCAGCCGCCCTAGGCTCTGCTCGAGGAGCTGGAAAAAAAGGAGGGGCTGGGAGCAGCTGGAGCAGAGATGCCAAGCCTCGCTGCTGCGGCCAGACCAAAGGCCTGGGTCCCAGGTGCTGGAGGAAGGAAAACCGGTGCCAGCAGCCAGGGGAAGGCCTATTGTGCGAATCTTCGTGCAACGGGCTTCTAGTATATTTATATTCCTCATGAACAGGATTATAAAATCCACATGGATATTTATGTCCTTATAAAAGGAACTCCAGAGAGCTCCATCACACATTCCACCACATGGGGTGAGAAGGCTGCCTATGAATTAGGAAATGGGTCTTCACCAGACACTGATCTGCCTGCACCTTGATCTTGGACTTCCCACCCTTCCAGAACTATGAGAAATAAATATCTGTCCTAGCTGGTTTGGCTCAGTGGCTAGATCATCAGCCTGCTGACTGAGGGTTCCAGGTTTGATTCTGGTTAAGGGCATGTGCCCAGGTTGCAGGCTCAATCCCCATTGGGGGTCGTGCAGGAGGCAGCTGATCAATGATTCTCTCTCATCATTGATGTTTCTCTCTCTTTTTCCCTCTCCCTTCCTCTCTGAATTCAATAAAAATATATTAAAAAAGAAAAAAGAAATATCTATTAATATAAGCTAACCTAATATATGGCATTTTTGTTACAGAGCCTGAGCTGATGAAGATACTTACCATGACTGATGAAATAATAAGGAAAGTGGGGCTTGAGAAGCTAAAGTGATTTAAAAAATATATATATATTTATTGATTTCTGAGAGGGTGAGGGAGAGAGAGATAGAAACATCAATGATGAAAATCATTGATTGATCAACGGGGGCAATGGGGACAATGGGGATCAAGCCCGCAATCCAGGCACGTGCCCTTGACTGGAATCAAACCTGGGACCCTTTAGTCTGCAGGCCGATGCTCTAGCCACTGAGCCAAACCAGCTAGGGCTGAAGTGATTTGCTCTGGATGACATAGTTGGTGAGCCAGGATGTGCACCTGGCTGGTTCTAACTCTAGCATTTAGCCCTCTGATCGAGTGAAAGTTAGCAAAGGTAGAGAATGTGCTCACATGTGGAGTTGAGAGGCCCAGGCAGGTAAAGCTGCCTGGCCCAAAGCAGTCATGGCAAGCCGAGCAGCCAAATTAGCTAATTCCTACAGCTCTGACTCCCCAGGGTGAGGCAGTGGGGCCCACACTCACTTTGGAATGCCTGTTGGGGGAATCTTTGCCTGCTGCATCCTGCCTGGAGGCGTGCTTGCTCCCACTGGTTCCAGCCAGGGCTGAGAGCCGGGCCTGGGCGGGCACATGCCACAAAGGCTCTGCAGGAAGACAGGAGACACATCAGTGGTTAGAGGTGACTCAGGTCTGTCCCGAGTCCATCCAAAGAATCTGGCCCTAAATATGGTTTGTGATGGAGCCATCTCTCTGCCGGCTTGTCTGCTCAGCGCACACAGGGCCATGACCCCATCAATGTATGTCTTGTGGGTATAACAACACTCAGTAATGGAACAGTTACAGAGCTTTTACTCTGTGCTAGGCCCCACTCTAGTGCTTTGCATGGGTGAACTCATCGAAGCCTTACAACAATCCTCCATCTTTATTCCCAAAGGAGATTGAGCACACTTTCATCCTTACTAACCATTTGTATTTATTTCATAAATTACCTGCTTGCACACTACCCAGTTTTCCATGGAACTGACTATTTTTTATCTTATTGGTGTATAGGATTCTTTACATATGCAAGGTAGCAATCTTTTGTTGGTTAAATGAACATAATTTCTTTTTGTTTAATGAAAATGGGATAATAATAAACACTGTCCTACAAGTTGATTTTCACTTTACAATATACTTACATTTTGAACAAGTGTAGGATTGTCTGGGACAGAATTATACAAGTGGAATTGCTGGTTCAAATGTGAAACAGATTTAAAATCGTGATGGTTGGTATGGGCAAAAATTAGTCTAAACTCCTAAAACAAGTGAGCCTGAATTGAGCAGCTGACCTTAAAAACAACAACAACAAAAATGCCACAAAAATAAAACCACCAAGGGAGGACTAGTTAGTATCTATTAATCTTTTAAATGCTCTGGGGAAGATGGGCTGCCGGAGGGTCACTGCAGAGAGCAGCCTGTCTGGCACAGGTGAGGTGTCACTGTCTGTGTGGCTTTCACTTGGGAACCATGGACATAAGAGAGCAGGGAGGGTGGCCACCTGCTCTGCCTCTGGAGAAGATTATCCTCTTTGGAGCAGCCCACACCCCGAGAAGGTGCTGGTCTCCTGGAGGCAGCCAACCCATGCCAGGAAACCACATTTCTACAGAGAGCCAAGCCGGTGGCTGTCACATCCAGCCTTAACTACCATTTATGACACACGTATTTCTGCCTCTGGCCTAGACTCTCCCCTGACTTCAGGCTGGTATATATGGCTGGGCACCTCCCACTGAACATGGCCAAAGCCAGCTCCTTATCTTCTTCCAAACCTGAATCTCTCAGTCTTTCCTGCTCCATCAATGGCTGCTCTATCCTTTCAGCTCAGGCCAAAAACCTAATATCACCCTTGACTCCTTTCTCTCTCACCCACATTGAGACATCAGGAAATTCTATCAACTCTACCTTCAAAATGAGAAAAAGAAATTAAAAACCCACAAAAACACCAAAAAACTCTACCTTCAAGTGACCATATCCAGAACCCGCCCATCTTTCTCCGTCCACTGTTCCCACTCTGTAGCAAGAGAGATCCTGTGATCACCTGAAGCAGATCCCATCCCATCTGTGCATCACACCTTCTGTCCCTGTCACCTTCCATCAGGTCTCTATATGGGTCTTCTACTGTTCCTCCAACACCAGAGTCATGCTAGCTCAGGGTCGTTGACTAGCTCTTCCCTCCTCTGGAATGTTATCCTAGCTGGCTCCTTTGCCTGATTTGCTCAGAGATTCTCCCAAATGCCACCAATCTCTCTCAGCACTGTTAGTTCCCACTTGATACTCAGTATCATGGGTGAGTACTTATCACTGCCCATCTTCCAGCAGACTGTCAGGGTATGTGCCTGCTTGGCTCACACCACATCCCTGGTACTCAGCCTGGTGTACTGCTAGTGAAGGGCTAGGTTCCTTTCCCTTCCTGGCTGCCTCAGTGTCCCTGGTTCTGCCCTTGGCTGGCCCTGAGCCTGGCCTTTCACTGATCCTCTGAACTGGCCCCCAGTGACCTGACTCTCATGCTTCACCTTTCACATGCTGAAACCATGGCCATGCATGGACTCGGGGTAGCTGGTGATCCTTGGGACACCTTCTCAACCTGGGTGCTCTGAGGCTTGAGAAACGACCACACTCTGTGGGTGAGGAATTGTGGGTTAAGGAGGGGTTCTAGAACCCGAGAGGCCTTGGTTCAAATCTTAATGCTGCCACTTATCAGCAGGAACCTTGGCCAAGTGACCACCTTTCTGTGCCTCATCTTCCTCATTTCTAATGGGGTAGTAAAAAGTGCCCATTCTAGCCCTAGCTGGTTTGGCTCAGTGGATAGAGCGTCAGCCTGTGGACTGAAGGGTCCTGGGTTCGATTCTGGTTGAGGGCACATGCCTGGGCTGTGGGCTCAAACCCCAGTAGGGGGGGTGCAGGAGGAAGCTGGTTACTGATTCTCTCTCATCATTGATGTTTCTATCCCTCTCACTCTCCTGTCCTCTTTGAATCAATAAAAATATTTTAAGAAAAGTGCCCATTCTATTGTGTTCCTGAGGTGATTAAATAGGAGGAAATGTGGAGTATCCAGTATTGTGTCGGGCATACAACAAACACACAAATCCTGTTGCTGTTACTAAGATTACTATCATCTGATCAGGGCTGGGCATGTCCTCATGTCTATCATAGTGCCTGACTCCTCCCAGCCTGAACCACCTTTTTTTCTGGATTTTGAATACATTCCAGACTTCATGATGCTTGCCTGATTTTGGGGGGAAGGGCTAGAGGAGCGGGATAAGGTGTCAGTCGATTTATAACAAGGTCCCAAGTAAGTGACAGGGGACTCGAGCTCTAGGAGACAGAAGAAACAGGAAGGATAATGGTGAGTTTCTGTGACACTTTATTTGGGGCCCATGGTGAATGCTGGAAAAATTTCCTCCTCATTTACACTTTAGTATAATGAGATCACCAAGCAACACTTTTCTCTTCTTCTGAACTGGGCGTGGTGGAAAAAAAAAGATGCAAATCTGTTTGTCTTGGAGCCAAGATCACAGACTTGCAGGCAGGGACAGGCAGGACCAAGGGTGTTTACAGGCCCTGGAGGGCAACCTACTTGCCTGAAGTCCATCTGTTTTCCTGGTTTAAGGACACCATGGGGCTGGGATGCCAAGGACTTCCCTAGGCCCCCAGTCCTGGGCTATGAAACCTCTTCCCTGCCCTACAAAGCCTGGGGAAGCTGGTAGCTTGCTGACATGGTCATTTTGAGCTGCCTGGAAATTCTGTAAGATCCCCTAAGCAGACATCTCCACCTCTTCCCCTCTAATGTCTGATAATTTCACTGGTTTTCTTTCTTTAGCATCTACCCATTCATCTAGTGGTTCTCAGACTTCAAAGGGGCAATAGTTTGTTATGCAAAATTATGTTGAAAATATTCATCTTAGTGTATGCACCCATGATCATCATTACAGATCTATGATAATAAAAGCATAATATGCTAATTAAACCAGACATCCTTCCAGACGTCCTTCCAGTTGACCTTCGGGACAAAGCCAGTGCTGTGAGGGAAGCCTGGGTCCCAGATGCCAGAGGGAAGCTGGTGCCGGCAGCCAGGGGAAGGAAGGCCTACTCTTGCATGAATTTCGTGCATTGGGCCTCTAGTAGGAGAACAGACAGATGAGAAGATGCTTAGTCTCCTCAGGCACCAAAAAAGTGTAAATTAAAACCACAATGTCCTGCAACTACTACATGGCTGAAATAAAAAGGTTGGTTGAGGACACGGAGCAACTACAAGTCTCAGATGTCATAGGTGGGGGTGTGAAATGGTTTGTCACTTTGGGAAAAGGTTTGGCAGTCTCTTATTAAGTTAAACATATGACCCAGTGATTCCACTCCCAGGTATATACCCTACAAATGTGTGAGCCTGTGCTTATCAAAAGACAGACACAGCAATCATCTTCAGCAGCACCAGTCTAAGCAGTGCCAAACTGGAAACCACTCAAATGTCCATCAGCATTAGAATGGAGTAGTCAGTGGTGGGTCATTTAGATAATGGAATGAGAACTACTTAGAAACTGTGTTGCTATATACAATCACATGGCCACCTTTCACCAACGTAATATTGAGTAACAGAAGCCAGACTCATGCATTCAGCGTGAGTCTACATTCTGTAACATGAAATTCAAAACCAGGTAAGATGAAGTTAGGCTGTGAGAAGCAGGATGGGGTGGCCTATGTGGGGTGTTGACTGGGAGGGGCCCGGGCCATGTTCTTGCCCTGGGTGTGGAACATGGCATGCTAGCTTTGTGATGTCATCACACTGGACATTCATGATTTGGGCTCTTTTCTCAGTATGTGCTGTACCTGTGTAATAGTCAATAATATAAACCAGGAGGGTCTGTGCAATGAAAAGCCTCAGAACCAAGTGGGTTCTGCTTCCCAAGAGCAACACTTTCAGTCCTTTCAACTCTTTCCTTTGGCAGTTGCCACCTTCATGTCACACATCTGTACTTGAATCTTCACAGACAATGTTGGCAGACACCCTGCTGATGCCCTGTCTGGGTGGAGAAGGATTGCTCCGTGGTTCCCAGTGCTCTGCAGGAGACCCCTCTAATCTATGTGTGGCCCTTAAAGTTTCCCTGTATGTTTTAGCCATCTGTCAGAAGGAGGGCGTTGCCCATCAAGCTGTGAGTAGAGGTCCTATAGGGTGATGTGGGAGGGAACAGCTGGCCCAGGGAAGCCTTCCCTACCTGGCTTCTGGCGCTCCATCGTGCTCTCCTGGCTGGTCAGTCCACCTGAGGAGGAGTCCCCGCTGGATGTCCCGTCGTGGCCAAAGTGGGGATCGAAAGACAGCAGTGGGTGTGGGGCAGCCACGTACCTGCAGGGGAGTGAGAGGAGGCAAGTGCAGGGTGAAGGGCTGGTGTGTCAAAACCACCTGAGAGTGAGTCTCCAGTGGGTTTTAAGCACAGGAGAGCCCAAGTGGAGGGAGGCTAGATGAGGCTACATGTGCTGTAGCCTGAGGGAGGAGGCCAAGGAGCTGCTGGTGGCAGGGAGTGCTGGGCAAGGAGGGGTCCTCCAAGGAGGAGGAGGAGCAGAAGCCACTTTGGTCGATGGCCCTACCCACAGGCTCTTCAGGAGTCCTGTGTTTTGGCTGTAAAATGGGGTGTCAGCAGCTCCTCACCCCAGGCCTGTCTTGGGCTTCCTCGCTCTGGTGGGGAAGAGCAGGATAAAGCAGTATATGTGTACACATAGGAGCCCTGGAGCCAGTAGGTTGGGGTTTAAACCTCACCACTGCCTCTTGCCCAGCCAGGCAGTCAATTTTTCAGCTTGGAGCCTCAGTTTGCCTAGTTGTCAAGAGGTGCTCACAACAGCCTCTTTCTTGTGGGACTGAATGACTTAGCCTGAGGCTGACATATGACCCAGGGTGAGCCAGGACAACTGGCCTTCAGACTCTGGAGGAAGGCACTGTGGGAGAAGCTGTGGACTCAGGTCTCAGAACTAGGCGATCGTGGCTCAAACCCTAGTTCTATCCCTTACGAGCAGCATAAATCATAGGTTTCCGTTTTTCAAACTTTAGTTTTCCCATTGGAAAAAAGGGATAACATTTTCTACCACACAGAGTGTGGAACAAGTGAAATAGTTATCTCCCAGTCAGAGATTCTCCTGGAGGCTGGCTCCGCACACCCACAGGCCATGGCTGAGATTTAAGAGACGTGACAGAAGTCTCACCCTGGGCCTCAATCCCAGCGGCATTCTCTATGCCCTGGAGTGAATCCGATGAGCACCTCCTAATGTCCATTCCACCACACATCAGAGCCCATCATGAAGGAAACCTGCCTCGGTTCAGGGACAGGCAAATGACACAGTTTTGGCCACTGAGATGGGAGAGCGTGTGAGTTATTAAGACTCCCACAAAATACTCTGGCTTTCCACCTGGGAAGCAGGTAGCAGGATGACACTTTCTGGCCCCTTTAGATCGACTGGGTGGGCTGTATGACTAGATCTTGCAGGGGAATGACTGGGAGGTGATGGTGCCTGTGTCCTGAGAGGTGTCCTGCCCACTGACAGTGGAGTTGCAGTGTGGGTGTGAAACAAACCTTTACTGATATAAGTCACTGAGAGTTTCAGATGTCTGTTACTCTGCATAACCTGACTGAAATGGCGAAAGTCCGCTGGGGCATGGGGGAGAGCTTCTGGGAAAAGTCTCTTGCTATTAAGAGAGATGATGAGGAAAGATGGCCTCTCTTCTTAATCCAGGCATTGCTGGGTCCAGATATAACACCATGAGTCTGTGCTGGCCTCTCATGACAGCCTGAAGATGGATGAGGCCAATGCTGAGGGTGGAAAGGAGGAGGCGGAGGAACGAGGCCCTCGATAATGCTGTCACAATACCTGATTAAGCCTCCCCGAAGCCTGTTCTGCCTCTGAGCCTCCTTTTCTGTGAGATGATAAATTCCTACAATGTTTGCAGCAGCCAAACTTCAGTCACTTGCACCCCATGGACGCAGGCCCTGTCCTCTGGGGGTTACTGAGTCTCTATTTATGAGGTGGATGCTGACATTCCCCATTCGGCCACTTGTGTCCATATACAAGTAGGGTGATAACCTGGGACCCCCAACATCCCAAACAGAAGTTAGCTTCTCCAAGGTCGTCTTGCCAGCCACAAAGCCAGGGTTACCGCTGCAAAGACAACTCCAAACCCCTAGGCTTCAACGCCACCAGGGCAGCAGACGGGTGCTTCAGTGGTGCACTGGATTTTCTGAAAACTCAACCCTTCTTGCCTCCGAGTGTACATATTATCCCTGCCCTCCCAGACCTTGACTTCTAATGCCTCCAGGAAAAGGAGAGCCCAAACAATAAAATGCATAAGCAATCTTCACCTTATGGGTGACCTGGTAAAATGTGGCTCCACCACAGCTGGAAACTGAAGTATGGACATGTTTATTCTATTTTTTCAAAATGTCTGTATCACATCCTGAGCACTAAAGGAAAACATCAGCAGTGGCTGGGGTTGGCAGAGGAAAGTGGAAGGTATGAGTGGTAGACATGTAGGCGGCTCCCCCAATATCTATTCTCTGCTTCTGCCCTGCTAACAGAATCCCAACTATATCTGGGGCAGCGTCAGCTAACAAACAGACTACATTTCCCAGACTTTCTTGCAGTTCTGGCCAATGAGTTAAAGTGCTGCATGTGACATTCAGGAGATCTCTGGAGGTGTGTTGTGGGTGCCACTGCCTCATCATCTCCTAAAGCTGAAGCTCCAGCAGCCACTTTAAGACCAACAGGCAACAGGCCAAGGATGGCAGAGCATTGGTGAGGAGGAGCCTGGTTCTCTGACAATGTGGGAGAAAGAAAGAAATTATTTCATCTGAATATCTGCTTTCTATATTATGCAGCTAAACCTAATCCTAACTTTAGTGGGACATACAGTCAAACCTCTGTTCTCAAACATGTCCCATCTCAAACACTTTGTTTCTCGACCAAGTTGTTCACTGAAAACATGTCTCCATTTTCTAACACAACTTCAGTTCTCAACCTGATAACCATGCTGATATATCAGCATGACAAAAAGCACCTCTCAGGCTACACCTCAGGAAATTGGGCTGTGAATATTTTCATGTTTGTTCGTGTTCTCTCTCTTCTCTTCTCTTCTCTTCTCTTCTCTTCTCTTCTCTTCTCTTCTCTTCTCTTCTCTCTCTCTCTCTCTCTCCTGGTGAAATAGACCATTAGCACAATTTTAAAACATAAAGAGGCCATGAGTATGCTGATGTTGCTAAGGATATGAAAGTGGTCACAAAACAACAATCACAGGCATTAAGGAGGTAGAAAAACTGTTGTTGATTTAAATAAAGGAAAAGCAGTTTGCCAGTGGTGACAGCATTTCGGAGGCAGTGATATGTGAAAAAGGAGTCTGGAACGTATTAATTCAATTGATGTTATTTCTAATGGGAAAAATGATTTGGTTTTCAAACAAATCGCTTCTCAAATAGCCTTCTGGAACGAATTAAGTTTGAAAACCGAGGATCCACTGTATTTACTATGCTTCATCTCTCAGCTACTGTCCTCAATCAAGACAACCTGTACTTTGTCCATTCATATAATAATCCCAGGGCAAACTGAATGACCTATGCTGACCATTCTTTGGGGGGCTAAATAAGTCCCATTCAGGGCCTTCTATTACTGCCATATCTGGTCAAGTTGATTGGAAATCAGGACATTCCATCATCTCACCATGTACAGCTCTGGGCAAAAATCCCTAGAACAAGAGATCAAATATATATTTAATATCTTCTGAGAAAATATAATGTATTCTTATCTTTTTTCAGAATTGGAAATCACTTTAAAACTAAAGGGTTTGAAGTTTTAGTGAGGAACTAACCAGCTGCAGTTTCAAGAGCCTCCAGACACAAACGACATACTGACTGACCCTGGGAAAGCCAAGGTGGGGGTTGCCTTAAGATGAGCAGGGTTGGGCTACTGGAATAGAGTTTCCCACTTGGCCACAGAGGAAAGTAACAAGAAAGACGTGAACGTGAGGGGAAGGCTACAGCCTGCTATCAATCGCCTACCCTGACTGATGGGACAATGGAAGGGTAGGGCAGACAATGTAGCCACTATTGGCTGCCACTCCAACAGCTAGCCATCTTCATCTTTGTCCTTGCTGGTGGAACCTAAATTCTGCTCTGGAGGCCATCCCTCTGCCATGTGGTTTGAGTACATCCTGACAGTTTAAGACAGTTATGTTGGTCCAATGGGACCTTGCCAGGGGTTGATTCAGGAGTGGGCACTCTTGAAAACAAAGAGAAGTTTTCTCCTCCTCTTCTGCACGGCACTGGTTTTGCTGGGGGCCACAGTAGCCATCATGGGTTATGAGTGGAGCTGGTTCCTGAGGACCTCACTGCAGAACTAACCAGCCCTAAAGCCACCCTAACTCTGGACTTACTATGTGATGATAAAGCCCCTTAATGCTTCCTACCTTCTCGAGTTAGGCTTTTTGTCACTTGCAGTCAAATGCCTCCTAACCAATGTACTACTCTTTATGGAGCTGAAGGAGAAAAACAGGAAAAAAAATTAAAAACTAACTAGGTGGTCTGATGAGCAAAAGTCTAGGGCCCAGTCCAGCCCTGCAGGCTTGCAGAGCTGGGCATATAATTCTGCCTTAATAGTCTGCACTGAGTGGGTGGGTTATTATTCCTGCACAGGAGGGGGGCAAACTCCTGAGGACAGGGACAGCATCTTCCAGCCTCTGTACCCCAGCTGCCAGCACAGGCACCACACTCAGTAGGAACAGTCATCACCCTCATGGAGCACTTACTATGTACCAGGCACAATTCCAAGTGCTATAAAGGGTGTCCCTCTTTCAATATTCTTAACACTGCTCAGAGACAGACATTTTAAATGTGAGCAAACTGAGGTGCAGAGAGGGAAAGTCACTTGCTCACACTCACATGGCAGGCAGGAGTAGGCCAATTTGCCATCTTGTCTCTTGGTAAATCTAAGATGGGCCACAAGACAGCTTCTGTCTATGAGGACCTTTGCTTTCCTAAAAGTAGCAACCTGCTGGAGAAGACAGCATGAGACAGAGGATTCCTGAGGGAGAAATGTCTGGTGCTGGCCTGGAATATCGGGCTCAGGACCCACAGGCTCCAGGATGTCACGGGGCAACCGTGTAGCAGGAAAAGAGGAAAGGAGATGAGGCCAGAGGCCACTGGGGCACCCTGATCTGCTCCCAGCCTCTTACTGCAAGCTGTTGACTGCCTGTGAAAAACACTTCTGGGGGTTTCAGTGATGAGGTGTGCTAGGAACATTTGGCAAAACTTGAAGCCTAGCTGCTGATAGAGATAAAAATGCTGAGATATGGGACACAGAGAGCAAGGCAGACTCCACTAGAGCCCTGGAAAGAGAAGGGTAGGGGGAGAAGAGCTTGAGTCAAAAGAAAAGGCATTAGTTTCCTACTTGTCAATGCCAGAGAGCCTAGAACACAAAATCACAGCCATGAAGTGTCACAGTGGGGCGGGGAAACCCACAGGAACCATGTATGTTGCCTTAATTTTTTTTTTTTTGTCCTCACCTGAGGATATTTTTTCCATTGATTTTTAGAGAGGGAGGAAGGAAGTAAGGAAGAGAAGGAGGAAGAGAGAGAGAGAGAGAGAGAGAGAGAGAGAGAGAGAGAGAGAGAGAGAGAGAGC
>NW_006297385.1:243592-245305 GCF_000327345.1 Myotis davidii | reverse complement strand
TGTGAGAGAAACACATCGATTGGTTGCCTCTCTCCATGTACCCTGATCAGGGCTGGGGATCAAACCTGCAACCCAGGTATGTGCCCCTGACTGGGAATTGAGCCTGAGACCCTTTGTAATATGGGCCAATGCCCTACCCACTGAGCAATACTGGCCAAAGTGATGTTGCCCTAATTTGGAGAATGAGCTCAGGATCCTTTGGCAGGAAGTAGAGTCTGGAGTCAGGGTTAGCCCTCTGGAATCACATAGGCCCGAGTTCCTGTCCTGATTCAGCCACTCCCAGAAGAGTGACCTTGACCAAATGCATTTATCTCACTGAACCTCAGTTTCCCTTCTGTAAAATGGAATAATTTAACTAACCACCTTGTGGAACTGAGGTCATGCACATAGATCAATGGAATTGACTAGAGAACCCAGAAATAAATCCATGCAAATGTGACCAATTAATTTATCCTTCCAATGAATTTTTGCTTTAAGGGGCAAAAGCACTGTAATGGACCCTTTGCAATAAATGGTGGAACAGCCCTAGCTGGTTTGGCTCAGTGGATAGAGCATCAGCCTGTGGACTGAAGGGTCCCAGGTTCAATTCCGGTCAGGGGCACATGCCTGGGTTGTGGGCTTGATCCCCAGTAGGGGATGTGCAGGAGGCAGCCAATCACTGATTCTCGCTCATCATTGATGTTTCTATCTCTCGTTCCCTCTCCCTTCCTCTCTGAAATCAATAAAGAAATATTTAAAAAATAAAAAATCGTGGAACAAACTGGACATCTGTAGGCAACTAAAAGGAACTTCAACCTAAACCTCTCACCTCTTGCAAAAATTAACTCAAAATGGATCATAGACTTAAATGTAAACTATAAAACTTCTGGAAAAATAAACATAAAAATATCTTCAGGACTCAAATCTAGGCAAATAATTCTTAGATATTATATCAAAAGCATAATTCATAAAAGGAAAAAAATGATAGTTTGGACCTCATCAAAATTAAAACTTTAGTTCTGCAAAAGACCTTTGTTAAGATGAAAAGATAAATTAAAGACTGGGAGGAGAAAGAAACCAAGATGGCAGCATAGGTAAACACCTGAAATTGCTGCCTCGCACAACCACTTCAAAAATACAACTAAAAGACAAAACGGACACCATCCAGAACCACAGGAAGGCTGGCTGAGTGGAAATTCTACAACTAGAAGGAAAGAGAAAAGCACACTGAAACTCAGAGGAGGTGCAGAAGTAAAGTGCAGAGGTACGGAGGCGCCCGCGGAAAGGGCTGGCAACTGAGGACACGGTTGTCTTTTTCAATAGGGAGGGAGGCACAAGCTCCCGACGGCCCCGATTCCAGTTCTGGGAAGTCTCTGGGGACCCAGACTCATACGGGGAGAAACTGGACTGTCTGGCAGTGGGCAGAACTCGAGGGTGGCTTTCTCTCAGAGGTGCTTGCAGCGATTACCTCAGGACACTGAGACTCGGGACCTCTTAGGGCAGGACTGAGGATCAGCCATAGCTGTTTGCTCCGCCCTGTTGATTCCCTGAGACCCCGCCCCACATAAGCTGTGTACAGAGGCTTTTGCATATGAATGACTTGGCCCTTTGCAATCTAAAATTACCTTACAAACTGCAGCTGGGTCAGAGAGATGCAGAACATCCAAAAGAAGGCCCAAGGCTCCATAGCAGCTTGCATTGCTTCACAGCTGGGACTCATCTGGCACCTCCAAA
>NW_006297385.1:225810-242597 GCF_000327345.1 Myotis davidii | reverse complement strand
TAAGGGCAGAGGGCGGGGTAGGAACGGGGTGGAGGGGAGAGAGGGGGAAAAAAGAGGAACAACTGTAATAATCTGAATAATAAAGATTTAATTAAAAAAAAAGAGACTGGGAGGAAATATTTGCAAATCACATATCTGACAAAGGACTTGTATCTAGATTGTAGAAAGAATTCTCACATTGAAAACTGGACAAAAATCGTACACCTATAGATAAGGACATTGGGTGGATAAGGGCAGAGGGTGGAGTGGGAACCGGGTGGAGGGGAACTATGAGGGGGAAAAAAGAGGAACAACTGTAATAATCTGAATAATAAAGATTTAATTAAAAAAAAAGAGACTGGGAGGAAATATTTGCAAATCACATATCTGACAAAGGACTTGTATCTAGATTGTAGAAAGAATTCTCCCACATTGAAAAAGCATCAAATCCAATTAGAAAATGGGCAAAAGACATTTCACTGAAGAGATATAATTGGCAAATAAGCAATGAAAGTGTGTTCAACATCATTAGCCATTAGAGAAATGCAAATTAAGACCACAGTGAGATATCATTACACACCTATTAGAATGGTTAAAACAAAAAAACAGTGATGACACCAAATGGTGTTGAGGAGGAGGAGAAACTGGAGCACTCATACCCTGCCAGGGGGGATGTAAAATAGTACAGCCACTCTGGAAAATAGTTTGGCAGTTCCTTTTAAAACTAAAAATGGACATACTACACAATAAAGCAATTGTATTTTGTTCTAAACACTTCTCTACGTGCAATACAGAATAGTCAGTTCACCCATTCACTGAATTAATGCTGTTCTCAATTTGCTGAGCAAGGAGCACTCTCAGAAACATCTCTCCCCAGCTTTGAAGTATGACTAACAAAACTGTAATATATTTAAAGTGTACATTATGAGTTGATATATGTATGAATTGTGAAATGATTCCCATAATCAAGTTAATTAACACATTTGTCATCTCATGTAGTTACCTTTTTTTTGGGTGAGAATGCTTAAGGTCTATTCTCTCAGCATATTTCAAGTGTATAATACAAAGTTATTAACCATTTGCCTCCTATAAGCATCTATAGACGAAAGTGGAGGACCTTCCGTTTTGGATGCGTGGCAGTTAACTGGTTAACTACAGCCACCATACTGTCCATCTCAGAACCTATTAATCTCATGACTGAAACTCTGTACCCTTTGAGCAAAATCTCCCCATTCCCCCTACCTTTAGGCAACCACCATTCTATTTTGTTTTTGAGTTCGAATCTTTTTAAGATTCTGCATAGAAGTGATACCATACAGCATATGTCTGATTTAATTCATTTAGCATAATGCCCTCCAGGCTCATTCATGCTGTTGCAAATGGCCAAATAGCCTTTTTCATTGCTGAATAATATTCCATTGTGTATATATGCCACATTTCCTTTACTCATTCATCTGTCGACTGACATTTAGGTTGCTTCCTTATATTGGCAAGCAACTGTATTCTTGGGCATTTATCCCAGAGAAATAAAAACTTGTTTTCATGCATGCTGAGGGCGTAAATTCTGAAGAACCTCTAGGGATTGTACCAATGTCTTGGTTTAATATTATATCCTAGTTAGCAGGATGTTAACACTGGGGGAGGCTAGGCTAAGTGAATAACAATTCCAATAAAAAGTTTAAAAATAATAATAATGAAGTGGGGACACTGAGCCTTTGAAAAAACAACAAGCTCTCTGGAGTCATCAGTAGCATCACCCCCACGCACGACTCCTCACCATGCCTCCTGTGTTCCATACCATTCTGCTTACTCCCTCCTTTCTGTGGCAAACTCTTACTAATCTTTCAAAGCCCCATTCAAATGTCACTTCCTCCAGACAGACAGCCTAGAACTTTGGGGCTGGGCTGTACTCCCCTTGAGTCTATTTGAGTGTGCATTAGAGTGCACATTGGTTCTAAGACCCTCTCTCCATCACAGTCAGCAGTACTGAAACAAGAGCCTCTGGTAAGTATTTCAAATAGTTCTCCCTGCACTTGGCACACAGAAAGCTCTTGGGACCCTTTGCTGAATGAAAGTTGAATGGTAACTACTAGAAGATGAAAGAGTATGTTTTCCCCAATTTTATAGCAGAGGCTTACAAACAAACAATGGTTTAGTTCAGCAGCTCTCAAAGTGTGTTTCCTGGACCAGCAGCATTGGTATGGCACATTCTACTCCAGACCCACCAAGTTGGAAACTAGAGGGAGAGGCCCAGTAACTTGTATTTTAACAAGCCCTCCTTCTGGGTGATTCTGAGGCACACTAAAGATGGAGACCCACTGGCTTAGTGGACTGATCCTTGGTCTTATGGTAGGTGGTCTTATATAAAGACAATCACTAACTCATTCCTTCCTTTCATCAAACATACCAAGAATCTTACCATGTGCCATATCTGTGCTGCATGATAATCATACAGATAAACTGGGAAGGTCTTAGCTCTTAAAAAGCATGAATATGCTCTCTCTCTCTCTCACTCAACTGGGCTAATAGAATGGAGAATGCTCAAGGTCAGGGAACTGAGGGGCAGAGTGGTAGCCCCTAGTGCTAGGGGAGGTTCAGGAAAGACTTCCTGGAGGAGGAGCACCAGTGCTCAGGTGGGCAGGAAAGGGGTGAGATGTGAGGGTAAAGAGTATGAGGAATTAACCAAGCAGAGGTAAGAACATGAGAACTGAAATGCAAACAGCCTACCTAAGAAACTGGAAGTGACCAGTGACGATGACATGAGGCACTGCAGAAGGCTGGAGAGACAGGTAGGGTCATGGGGGCCACAGGGAGGCACTGAGGCTGTGTCCTAGGGATCTAAGACACCTGGGAGCAGGGGACATATGTAGCCAGATATAGAAAGATTTCCCCTGGCTACTGAGTGGGGGATGAACCAGAGGAAGTGGGAGTAGAGCTGGGGGCTCAGGGTGGTATGCAGGGTGGGGCAGTGGGGAAGGAGGAGGGGGTAGGGGCAGATATGCTCAGAAGGCTGAAGACCACAGTAAAGGTAAGGACAAAGGGAGACATCCAGAATGAGGCCTATGGCTCAGGTCTGTGACAAGAGAATGGTGAGAGTTCCTGGGCCCCCAGAGGAGGAAGTGCACAGGGCACTGGGGCTGAAGGTAGCTGGGTTTATCCTGGGGGCACAGGAGCCATGGAGGAGTTGGGATGATCCCTCAGTCAGGGGAAGGATCCAAGGGGACAGGACTGAAGCCTGAGGGGCTATGAAAACTGGGTAATGCAGGTGGCCTGGTCTTGGGAGTGGGGCTGGAGAGGTAAATATATGGCCATGCTGGAAGGCGAATGGTTTTGCTCAAACAAGTGATACAGGTATCAAGAAAGTGGCAACCAATATTCTGCTGCAAGATAAGCCAACGCGAGTCCTGCTCAGGCACAGCCAACCCTCTGATGACCTGCAGGGTGCCAGAAACCCCATAAAATGGCCTTGGACTTACAGGGTATGTGCATTTCCTGGGAAAGAAGGATCCCCAGGTTCACCAGATTCCTTAATTTGAAAAGAGTGGAGATTCTGACCTTTCTGGGGATGGCTTGTATCTTGCATAGGTGGCCGAGCCTGGGGTGGAGAAGCTCCCAGAAGGTTGTCGGTAGGGAGGGGCTTTGTCGACCCCTGCTGGTGATGCTGTGTAAGGGGTTTCTGGGAAGCTAACAGGCCTGGAACAGACAGGAGGGAAGAAGGTAGGTGAGAGAGGAAGATACCCTTGCCCTCACAGAGGAGGGACAGACAGACCTTTCACTCAGGCCCAACCACATCTTATCTGCTTTATCTGCTATCATCCCCTGGGGGTGGAAAGGGCTGCTGAGCAAAGGGCAGCAGGAAGCTGGGGATACCCCTGCCCTCCCCTCCCACTCTCCGGCTTTGGCCTCCCACGCCCTCAGCCACTGTGGCCCTGACATGGGCCTGATAGGACTGTTCTAGCCCACTCCTGGGACAACATGCTTCTCTGCAGCTTAGATCCCTCCATTTCTTGAAAAACTTCCTTTATCTTTTAATATATAATATATTCAAAAGAATTTATCTGTAAGGTATATGCTATCACAATAAACTCTTTGAACTAGAATGGTGGCAATACCTATACACATGTGGGCTGCTCCCCTTCTCACTTCCCTGCCTCCCCCAGGAAGTTGTCACATCCTATACCAGTGATGGCGAATCTTTTGAGCTTGGCGTGTCAGCATTTTGAAAAACCCTAACTTAACTCTGGTGCCGTGTTGCATATAGAAATTTTTTGATATTTGAAACCATAGTAAAACAAAGACTTATTTTTGATATTTATTTTATATATTTAAATGCCATTTAACAAAGAAAAATCAACCAAAAAAATGAGTTCACGTGTCACCTCTGACACATGTGTCATAGGTTCGCCATACTCTGTGCTTATCAGTCCCTTGACCTTTTAAAAAACATAGTTTTAACCATACATAGTATGGTGAATTTCCACCTCAGACACTGAGCTATTATTAGCCCTAGGCCCTCACACAACGGGCTCAGATTATAAGTTGAAGGAAAGGGAGGCAGGGACAGAGGGAGGGAGGAAGGCATGAATGAATGGAGGGAGGAGGGGGGAAGGCAAAGGACAAGAAGGAAAGGAGAAAGACGGAGAAGGGACTGGAAAGAAAAGGAAGGAGAGAGAAAAGGACAGGAGGGAGATGGGGACAGGAGTTGATGCCCTTGGGGGTCCTTACCTCTTGTTGTGCAGGGGCTGGGACTCCCGAAAGGGGACCATGGGGGTCTGCTTCGGGGGCCGGCTCAGGGACTGAGGGTGGCTGGGGGTAGCAGGAGTGGCCCACTTGGAGGCTGGTAGAGAGTTGTGGGAGGCGGGCCCACTCCACTGCCAGGGAGCATTGCTGCGGTAGGGGGGCCGGCCCCCGGAGGGCATGCTGTCCTGCTCAGGCTTGGGCTCTGAGGTATTCATGTCGTAGGTCTCTGGCCATCCCCTAGGAAGAGAAACTTTGTTACTCAGAAAGGCTCTGGACCACCTGCACACATGCCCGCTGCCTGGTAACATTGGGTAGGCTTCCCTGGCACAATTTAAACCATAGTGGCCTATTTTAGAGGCTGAGTAGACGACAGGGCCCAACACAGGGGTCTGTCTGACTGGCTGCTTGACTTCATCTCCATGCCCCTTTTCTCCTTCCTCACCCTTCTCCCTGACACAGGCCTCAAATCAGCCAGTGTTCTCCATGGACTGGCTCAGCCCCCCTTAGCAGTACTGGGGCCAGAAAGGCAGAATTGAGCTGTGGGAGCTCAGTTCAGAGTACTTGGCTTGGAAGCTCTCATGCCCCCATTGAGCCAGTCCTCCGGTTTGGCTTAGTGGATAGAGTGTTGGACTATGGACCAAAGGGTCCCAGGTTTGATTTCCATCAAGGGCATGTACCTAGGTTGAAAGCTCCTCCCCGGGCCCGGGCCTGGGCCCTGGTCAAGGTGTGTGCAAGAGGCAACCAATTGATGTGTTTCTATCTCTCCCTCTCTCTAAAAAAGAAAAAAAATATCAATGGAAAAATATCCTCCATGAGGATTAAAAAAAAAAAAAGGAGATATCCTTAGGATCAAAGGATAGTATCTGCTTTGTTCCCAAGAATTTTAATGACAGCTGGAAGAGGAGTAGGTGACCTACTTAAAAAAAAAAAGCCACAAAATCCAGAACCTTGAAATAAATGCAGAACTAACGGCCTGTGATCGGGGAGAGCCTTGGGCTGGGTTGGAGGGTCTTGGACTAGGTTGACATTCTCCACTGAGGCTGTAGAGCAGGAAGGAGGGCTCTGAGCTGGAGGAAGGAGCTGTGGGAGCTCAGTTCAGATGACTTGGCTTGGAAGCTCTCATGCCCCCATTGAGCCAGTCCTCTGTGACTCTCCTGAGTCCTTTGGAGCCCAGGGAACTTTCAGGGCCACCAGACAAAAGATCTGGTGGACTTGTTGGCTGGGAGCCCAGGACATGGCTACTAAGGAGTTCTCCAAAGGTGACCCGAGGGTGTGCTCTGGCACCTGGCAGACACATTGCCCCTCAGCAGCATGAAGGTCACCTGACATTTGGCAGCTTGTTCTGACAGTCTGAGAGGAATGGTATCAGCAATCCAGAGAAGAATGGTATCAGGTGTGGGATGACAAGAACACAAATGTCTAATAAAGCTCGTAGACATGGTAGGCTGGGTAGAAATAGAGGAGGGCAGCATCACGGCCCCAGGCAGTGCACACCTGCTGTTGCCTACCCAGCTTCCACATCCCTGGCTCCTGAGTACAGGTCTGTGGGCTCTGGGTAGGGCTTGACCCCACTGCTTGGCTCCAGGTAAGAAAATATGACCTAGGCCTGGCCATTCAGAAACTCCTCTCCTTCTGGACATGACTGGCATATGACTGCCATGTGCCAATGCCACGTGCCCTAAAGTGGGGTCAATTAGACACAGTGGGCATCAATTCTGGAACTGTTTCTGAAACTACTGGAGGAAAGTTCTATTTCACTGTGGCTGCTGAGCTGGGGAGACCAATAGCTGGAGCTGTGAGGCGGAGTGGGCCATCTTTGTCCCTATGAAGTAGGAGATGGCTTGAGAATGACATTAATGCAGAAAAGGAGGCAGGTGATAGATTCCTGATGAGGGTGTCTGAGTCTTGGCATAGAGCCTTGCTTAAATCTTGCTCTGTCTCCCAGTCTTGTCAAGCACATAAGCCAGCACAGCCCCTCTCTGCGTTATCATGCTTGAGTTGATTCTGTTGCTGGTAATCTTGATCAGCCCATCACACTTTAGAGCAGTGGTTCTCAACCTTCCTAATGCCGCGACTCTTTAATACAGTTCCTCATGTTGTGGTGACCCCCAATTTCATTGTTACAAATTGAACATAATTAAAGCATAGTGATTAATCACAAAAACAATATGTAATTATATATGTGTTTTCCAATGGTCTTAGGCGACCCCTGTGAAAGGGTCATTCGACCCTGAAAGGGGCTGCGACCCACAGGTTGAGAACCGCTGCCTTAGAGAGACGTATACTGAAGCAGAGAAGGTCACACAGGCAGTAAGAAATGAAACTACATTTAAACATAGTTGAGCTCTGGCTGGTGTAGTTCAGTTGGTTAGAGTGTTGTCCCATGTACTGAAGGGTTGCAGGTCTGATTTCTGATCAGGGAACATACCTAGGTTGTGGGTTCCATCCCTAGTTGGACACGAATGGGAGGCAACTGACTGATGTTTCTCTCTCTCCCTGAAATCAATAAAAACATATCCTTAGGTGAGGATTAAAATAACAAACAGTAAACTCCATATGACCCAGCAATCCCTCTCCTTGGTATATACCCAAAAAACTCAAAATCATGTATCTGCAAAGATATATGCACCCCTATGCTCATTGCAGCATTATTCATGGTGGCCAAGGCATGGAAACAGCCAAAGTGTCCTGCGATAGAGGGCTCAATAAAGAAGATATGGTACATATATATAATGGTACTCAGCCATAAGAAATGACAAAATAGTGCCATCTGCAACAATATGGATGGCACTTGAGAACATTATGCCAAGTGAAATAAGTCAGTCAGTAAAAGCTAAGAACTAAGTTATTTCACTCATATGTGGGATATAAAACTGAAACTCCTGGACACAAACAGCAATGTGGTGATTGCCAGAGGAAAAGGGGTGGAGGGAGAGCTGTATATTGCACGGTGTGCCCACCATCCAGTCAAATCTTCTTGTGTCACCTTATATTAGGACCACTTTCTCTCTCCACCCCTTTTTCTCTGGCAATCACCACATTGCTGTTTGACTAGTCATTCATTTTTTTAGTAGCATGTTGTTTAATTCCATGTATTTGTGGGTTTCCTTACTTCCTTTTTGCAATTGATTTCTAACTTCAGGGCACTGTGATCAGAAAGTACGCTTGGTATAATTTTAACCTTCTTGAATTTGTTGATGCTAGTTTTGTAACCCAATATATGGTCTACCCTTGACAATGTTCTATGTGCACTCGAGAAGAATGTATAATCTGATGTTTTGGGATAAAAGGTTCTGTAAATGTCAAATTATGTCCATTTGGTCTAGTGTTTAAGGATGATATTTCTTCATTGATTTTCTGTTTGGTTGATCTGTCTAGAGCTGTCAATGGAGTATTAAGGCCCCCAACTATGATTGTGTTTTGATCTGTTTCTCCCTTTAGTTCTATGAGTAGATGTTTTATATATTTTGCTGCTCCCTTGTTGGGTGCATATTCTTAATAGAAGTATTATGTTTTCTTGATATAATGTCCCCTTTATCATTATAAAGTTCCATCTTTGTCTCTTGTTATCCTGAAAACTATTTTGCCAGGTATAAGTATGGCTATACCTGCTTTTCTGTGGATGCTATTTGCTTGGAAAATCATTTCCTGCCCTTTTAGTTTAAACCTACATTTGTCTTTGCAGCTTGGATGTGGGCAGCATATGGTTTTGTTTTGTTTTGTATCTACTCTGCTACTTTGTGCCTCTTTATTGGTGAATTCAGGCCACTTACATTTAGGGTAATTACTGATGTATGATGATTTCCTATAGCCATTTTATCTTTTGTTTTCTGGTTGTTTTGTGCCTCAATTGCTTCCTTTCCTTTGTGTTTCTGTCTGTTATGTTTGCTTAGTGGTATTCCATTCTTCTTTCCTTTGTTTCCTCTTTTTTTTAAAGCTATGTGTCCTGGTTTGGGGATTTTTTTTGTGTGTGGCTACCATTAGGTTTATACAAAATAAACTTGCATATATACAATTTTTTTTTTCTTTTGAGTGCAATCTGATCTTCATCCTCCTTTGCCAGTACAGACCTTTACCCCCTCCTCTTTTATGTTTTTTTTTTTAATTGTCACAAATTATCCATGTTTATGCAGTAAGTTTTTTGGTGATCTTACTCATAGTGTTGTGATCTTATGTTATTTGTTTCAGGTAGAATAACTCCCTTGAGTATTTCTTGTAATTAGGTTCTCTGGTAATAAAACCCCTTAATTTCTGTATGTCTGGGAATGTTTTTATTTCTCCTTCATATTTAAAGGATAATTTTGCTGGATATATTATTCATGGCTGGGAATTTCTCTTTTTCAGAGTCTGAATATTTGGTTTCAATCTCTTCTGGCTTGTAGAGTTTCTGCTGAGAAGTTGGATGAAATTCTGATGGGTTTTCCTTTGTAGGTCACTTCCTTCTTTTCCCTGACTGTTTGGAGAATTTTTTCTTTGTCATTTATTTAAAAAAAATATATATTTTTATTGATTTCAGAGAGGAATGGAGAGGGAGAGATAGAAACATCAATGACAAGAGAGAATTATTGATTGGCTGCATCCTTCATGCTCCACACTGGGGATCGAGCCCACAACCCTGGCATGTGCCCTGACCGGGAATTGTGCTCAACCACTGAGCCATGCTGGCTAGACTGTCATTAATTTTTGACAGCTTCAATACTAAGTGCCTTGGAGAGGGCCTTTTTGGATTGAGGTAACTAGGTGTTCTGTTTGCTTCTTGGATTTGAGCATCTAATTCTTTCCATAGTTCTCATCCACTATTTGTTTTAATAGATTCTCCATTCTATGCTTCCTCTCTTCCTCCCCCGCAATGCCTATAATTCTAATATTGCTTTTCTGATTGTTCTCATAGAGCTTTTTCATCTTTCTTTATGCTCAGGTCTTTCTCTTCTTCCCTGTGCATCATTTCTTGATTCATATCTTCGAAATCACTAATTCTTTCCTCCATCTGGTTGGTTCTGTTTTCTATGCTCAGTAGTTTACTTTTTTTTTTAAAGATGTTACCAACAGTTAGCCTTTCTTTTCTTTTTTAAAATATATTTTATTGATTTTTTACAGAGAGGAAGGGAGAGGGATAGAGAATTAGAAACATCGATGAGAGAGAAACATCGACCAGCTGCCTCCTGCACACCTCCTTCTGGGGATGTGCCCACAACCAAGGCACATGCCCCTTGACTGGAATCGAACCCGGGACTTTTCAGTCCACAGGCCAACGCTCCATCCACTGAGCCAAACCAGTTTGGCACAGTTCACTCTTAATCTCTTTAATTGCATGCTTCATTTCCAGGATTTCTGATTGGTTCTTTTTAAAAGTTTCAATCTTTTTGGTAAAGTACTTGCTTTGTCCATTAATTTATTTTCTTAGTGCACTTATTTGCCTGTCAGTATTTTCTCACATCTCCTTGAGTATTTTCAGATCTGCAATCTTAATATCTCTGTCATTTATATAACATATTTCCATGTGTTCCAGCTTGCTTTCTGGGGATTTTTCCATTTTCTTTCTGATCATCCTCATTACCATGGTTATTCATGATGTTTGCTCTTCTCCTTTGTCTAGGCATGCAGCTTTCTATGGAGAGGTCTTTCTACTATTTTCTAGTAGATGGCGCTGAATCACAATATTTTTTAGCTATGTGATCTCCCAGTCTTGAACCTCTATAGCTTCCATAACACAGTACAGCCTTACTGCTTGGGGGTGGGGTTTGTTTTGCCTTCACAGTAATGGTGGCCTCTGACCTCTGTGGGGTTCTGCCGCAAGCACTCTTCCTGGGACCACTCACATAGGGAAACCAGTTCTATTGCAATAGCTCTTGGACTGACTCCAAGGGCAAAGGGAGGTGAGTTATGGGAGTCCAAGTGGCAGCAGGGCTCTGTGGTTCCGTTGCTTTGCCTGAAATACCACTGCCGGCAGACAGTGGAGAGCTGTATGGCAGAACCCCATTCTGTCAGGTGTCTGATGACTCAGACACTGTGCACTCCCTCACTGCTCGTCTTGCTGGGCTGCCCCTTGTCCCACTCTCCCCACTGCAGCTCTCTGTTCCTCCTGGCTGAAAGAAGCGCCTGCTACTGCCGGTTTCTCCCTTCTCCCAGCCAAGCCACAAGCTCTCAGCTGCAGGGCTGTGTCTGTGGGCTGTCTGTGCTTTCCTCTCTTCTTGACTCCCCGTTTAATCCCAGTTGCCCACTTTTAGATGTTTCAATGTGTGGGTCTCTCAGGCATGTGTCTGTGTTGAGCAGATATTTCTTTGTTGAATTATAGTTGGTTAAGCTGTTGAAATTTCACGCTGGCTCCTGACTGCTCACCTGCCTGCCTGATTGCCCCTAACTGCCTCTGCCTGCCTGCCTGATTGCCTCTAACTGCCCTCCCCTGCCGGCCTGATCTTGCCCCCAACTGGTTTCCCCTGCCAGCCTGATCTTGCCCCCAATTGCCTCTGCCTGCCTGATCACCCCTAACTGCCCTCCCTTGCCAGCTTGATCTCATCCCCAACTGCCCTCCCCTGCCAGCCTGGTTGCCCCCAACTGCCCTCCCCTGCTGGCCTGATTGTCCCTAATGGCCTCTGCCTCGGCCCCCACCACTATGGCTTTGTCCGGAAGGAAGTCAGGTGTCCAGAAGATGGCTGGCCGACCCGGTCTTATTAGCATATTACCCTTTTAGTAATATAGATGGACATAAAAAGAACAGCACACTTAACCTCAGATACCATCCTGCCCCCTCCCCTGCACCCTGCCCTCTTGGCATTAACTAACAGATTCATCTTCCTCCCTCCCTCCCTCCCTGCCTCCCTCCCTCCCTTCCACTAAATGTTTTTATTGACTTTTAGAGAGAGGGGAAGGGAGAGGGAGGAAGAGAGAATCACTGATATGAAAGAGAAATATTGACTGGCTGCCTCCTGTAGGCACCCTGACTGGAGATGAACCTACAACCTAGGCATGTGCCCTGACCGGAATCAAACTGATGACCTTTTGGTGCATGGGATGACACCTAACTAACTTAGCCACACCAGTCAGGGCTCACCTCACTTTAAATAACCAGTTACTATTCCATCATGTGAGGACCTGGGATTTAATCAGCCAGAGCCTATGGTTGGATACTTAGGTTGCTTTTTAATCTTTTGCTCGACCAACAACACTGCACTAAATATTCCTTTCCAACCTCTTGGCTACTCACGGGAGATGTCTGAGGGAGGATGCCCCTGGGCTTGCAGACCACTTTTCCTCACTGCCTCCTTGGCCTTGATTCCTGACAGCCTGATTTTTGAGGGCCATGGGGACTCCTTTCTTATCTCACTTGTGCAGATTCAATTTCCCTTCTGAGGGAGGACTTTCCAACTCCCCAACCCATCTGCGGTCTGAAGTCCAACTAAAGAGGACAAAAGCTTCACAGATCACTTTCCCCGTCAGGCAGCAAAGCAACAGAGACAACAAGGTGAAAACATCCCTCCTGAGCCTGAGCAAGCACTCAAGGTCAAAATGACATATTTTATCAGGGGCTCTGGCATGTTCTCCTGGCTACCTGGTTCAGCCCAGCTGTGGCTTAGCAGTGCAGGGCTCACTTGAGAACCCCAGCCTTGTTGCCTACGGGTGTAAGGATGTCCCCCTGTACTCTACCCCGTGTCCCAAGAGCATGGGGTCTGGATATGTGCCCTCCAGAGCCTGGCTAGTGGCAAGGAGAGCATCTTCGTCCATCCCTGAGAATTTCCACTCAGCTCATCGTGACATTGGAGCCAGGAGGCCAGGGCTGCATCAGGAGGCTGAAGGGACCCCAGAGCTGGGCTATCAGGTCTTCAAAGAAGGCCAGTCAGACACTCTTGCATTTTAGTTACCACAAAACTCACACAAGTCCCAACCCACACCCATCCCTGTGAATAAGAGATCCTGTTTCGTAGCCACTTTGTAAAGGGACCAGGATGACAGTTTTTTTCCTAAATTGGGCAGGGAGCAGAACTCGTCTGTCTGGTCACACCCTCCCTGGTCTGTCACCAAAACTAGAGAAGTAAGACTGCAGACTTTTACCTTCACTTCAGCTGGGCCCTGCTGCAGGTGTAGGGCACCTTCAGATCCTCTCACACTCCCTGAGTTTTGTAGAGTCATCCGACAGGTGGGCTGGCTTGCTGCGTGCATACATGTAGGGATGAGCATGTATGTAGGGAGAGGAGAGAGGGAGCCAGCCTGTGGGGTTACCTTGGCTTGACTTGCCTCTGCAGAGCTCAGAGTGGGTGTGGCTGGCTTTGGCTCTGCAAAGATGGAGGAGGCCCCAGAAAAGGACTGGGAGAAGGGATATCTGAGGCTTGTCAGGAGTCCGGAGGCTGAGGGACCAGGGTGTGCACGTGGATGGCCAAACCCGTGGTTGCAGGGCTTAGACTTGCCCAGAACTGCCCTCCACTGAGTTCAGAGCAAGCAGGACTCAGGAAGAGGGGGATGGAATAACCAGGACTTGCATGTAGGGAGTTTTCAACACCTCTCTTTTAAAAATAATATATTGTTTTTTATTTCAGAGAGGAAGGGAGAGGGAGGGAGAAATAGAAACATCAATGATGAGAGAGAATCATCGATCAGCTGCCTCCTGTATGTCCCCCACTGGGGATCGAGCCCGCAACCTGGCATATGCCCTTGACTGGAATCGAACCTGGGACCCTTCAGTCCACAGGCTGATGCTCTATTCACTGAGCCAAACCAGCTATGGTGAGTTTTCAACATCTTTTAGAGACAGCAGAGCATATGGGAATGGGCAACCTGGATTGAGTTTGCTCTGTCACTTATTAGCTGTATCACCTTGCACCAAGTGACTTAACTGTTCCACTCTGGGCCTTACTTTCTTATCTGTTAAGTGGGGATCACACCAGTCTCGGGAGTTCATGTGTATAAGCACTCCATGTCACCTCATCTCATGCCTTCCTCTTGGATTACTCTGCTCTAGCCACTCTGCCCTACTACTTCTTCTTTTTAATGTATTGATTTTGAGAAAGAGAGATAGAGGGAGAGATAGAGAGAGAATATCGATTTGTTGTTATACCTATTTATGCATTCACTGGTTGCTGCTAGTATGTGTCCTGACTAGGGACTGAACTTGCAATCTTGGTGCATCAGAAAAATGCTCTAACCAATGAGCTATCTGACCAGGATGTGTTAATCACTTTTAACTGTTGGTAAGAGGAACTGGTTCAGGCTCTTCTGAACTTTGGGAATTTCTCTAATCCTTTCAGGTGTTCCTCCCACCCTCCACCTTTACTTTCTTAAAGCAGTCACAGTAACCTCCTACTAATCTGTCAACAAGCCGAGGACCTTTGTTCTCACCTTTGTGATGGATGCTCCCTCCCTGCAAGGCCTTCTTCTGGCTCCTTCTCACTTTCTCGACCATCTTCTCCAAGGTCAGGTCATGCCCTTTATTTCCTCACACTCAGTATCTCACAGCTAGCGTCTCTAGAGTGCCTCCTACGGGCCAAGTACTATTTCACATGGTTTACCAGTCTTACCTCCTCCAACACTGCAACAACCCTTTGAGGAAAGGATCTATTATCGTCCTCATTTTACAAATGAAGAAACTGAGGTACAGAGGGTGAGGCCACTTGTGAAGGGCTATAGTTAATAAAAGGAGCTGGGATTCAAACCTAGGCAATCTCACTGCAGAGCCCACCTTCCCACTACACTCGGCTGCCTCCCCTTTTTGCTGTATGAAATCGTCTTATTTGCTTAGTTGTTTACTGTCTGTCTCCTGACCCATATGTTAGCTCTATCAGGGCCAACTCCTGGACTGCCCTCTGTGCAGCTTGGAATGTAGTGATTTTCCCTCTCTGTCTCTGGTCATTTCTGGAGGTGGCTAGAGTACCAACTCATCAATCCAAAAATTGAATTTATCCTGTCTTCCCTGTGTAAATTATACCTCAGAGTAACCATATAGTTACTGAAGGCAAGTTTTTTTTTAGAAGAATTACAGCCAATAAATGAAGAAAAATGGCAGCATTGAGCATATCTATAATAATAAAAGCATAATATGCTAATTAGACCGGATGTCACAGCTGGGCTATGAGGAAAGCAGGGTCTGGGTGCCTGCCGGCGGCCAGAGGAAGCTTGAGTCCTGGGTGCCTGCTGGTGGTTGGAGGGAAGCCGGTGCTGGCAGCTGGAAGGAAGGCCTACTCTTTTTTTTAAAAAAATATATCTTATTGATTTTTTTACAGAGAGGAAGGGAGAGAGATAGAGAGCTAGAAACATCGATGAGAGAGAAACATCGATCAGCCGCCTCCTGCACATCTCCTACAGGGGATGTGCCCGCAACCCAGGTACATGCCCTTGACCGGAATCGAACCTGGGACCTTTCAGTCCGCAGGCCGACGCTCTATTTATCCACTGAGCCAAACTGGTTTCGGCGGAAGGCCTACTCTTGCACGAATTTTGTGCATTGGGCCTCCAGTCACAACTATAATGAAATCTAGGTAATAATCGCAATGGCTGCTGAAAGCTGAGGGGAAATGTATGATGACAGGTGAGGGTGCCACATGTGACCCTTTGATGGCTCTTAGCATCATACACAGAGGGATAGCCAGATACATGGTGCCTCCTGATGGACACACACTGGTAAGTGTTGTTACCAAAAGAAATTTAACCACAATCTGGTCAATACAGAACTCCAGTTTACAGGAAAAACACGTGCTAAAGAAACAGGGGATGCAAGCAGCTAAGTTTATGAAGTGGGAAACTCCTGGAACAGTGGCCTGGTTTCGTTCCCAAATAAGTTGTAAGAAAAAAAAAATAAAGGGAGAACTTACAGATTAAAAGAGCATGAAAAGATACATCAACCAAATGCAGTAGGAGGAGCCTCATTAACAAAACAACTGTTGTTTAAAATTATCTCTGATATGACAAAAGTTATTGATATTCACTTATTGTTAAAATTTGTAAGTGTACTAGTAATTTTTTAAAGATCCTGATGGGGTAGAGATACAATCCCAGAATTTGAATTGTTTCAAATAGTTCAAGGTGGGGAAGGTGGAGATTTAAAAACAAAAAACTAGTCGTAGCTGGTTTGGCTCAGTGGATAGAGTGCCGGACTGCAGACTGAAGGGTCCTAGGTTCGATTCCAGTCAAGGGCATGTACCTTGGTTGCAGGCACATCCCTAGTAGGGTGTGTGCAGGAGGCAGCGGATCGATGTTTCTCTCTCATCAATGTTTCTAACTCTCTATCCCTCCTCTTCCTCTCTGTAAAAAATCAATACAATATATTTAAAGAACAACAACAAAAAACGTACCTTAAAAAAACAAAAAACCAGCTAAATGTTGATAAATGTTGAAACAACAGGTTCAGTATACTTTTAATATGTTTGAAACGTTCTATTAAAAAACACACAAACAAAATGAAAAGAAACAAAACTTGTGGCCTAGCTGGTTTGGCTCACTGGATAGAGCATCGGCCTGGGGACTGAAGGGTCCCAGGTTCGATTCTGGTCAAGGGCATGTACCTGGGTTGCAGGCACATCCTCAGTAGGGGGTGTGCAGGAGGCAGCTGATCGATGCTTCTCTCATCGATGTTTCTAACTCTCTATCCCTCTCCCTTCCTTTCTGTAAAAAAATCAATAAAATATATTTAAACAAACAACCAACAGAAAAACAAACTTGCACTGGCTTCCTACTGAATAATATCAAGCTCCTCATTGTGTCCAGAAAGCCCCCCTCAATTTGCCATTGCCCCCCTCAGTCCCTCTCTGTCCCTTTCTCCCACCTCTCACCCCTGCTTACTCTGTTCCAGCCATACCAGCCTCCCTGTGCTGTAGGAACATGCCCAATACACTTGTACTTCAGAGTCCCTGGCCACTCCCTGTCTGGCCCAGAAAACCAGATGGCTACCTCTTCCCAGGAGCCTTCCATGACCACTCTGTCCGCAGCTCTTTGCCATGCTACAGACCCTGTATTTACCACACTTTAATCCTCTCCTTAGATCTCATTGCTGCCTGATCCTAGATTACCTGCCTATTTAATTACTAGAGGCCTGGTGCATGAATTTGTGCATCGGTGGGGTCACTCGGCCTGGCTGGCAATTG
>NW_006297385.1:223386-225783 GCF_000327345.1 Myotis davidii | reverse complement strand
CCAATCTGGGACTCCTCGGGGGATATCTGACTGCCGGTTTAGGCCCAATCCCTATGGGACATCCCTCTCACAATCTGGGACTGCTGGTTCCCAACCGCTTGCCTGCCTGCCTGACTGATTTCCCCTAACTGCTTCTGCCTGCCAGCCTGATCACCCCCTAACCACTCCCCTGTCAGCCTGATTGATGTCTATCTGCTCCCCTGCTGGCCTGGTCACCCCCAACTGCCCTCGCCTGCCAGCCATCTTGTGGCTGTGGGCCATCTTTAAGGGTGGGGCAGTAAATTAGCATATTCCCTCCTTATTGGCTCTGGGCACCACCATCTTTGAGGGCAGGACAGTCAATTAGCATATTCCCTCCTTATTAGATAGGATTGCCTTCCCTTCCCTGCCAAGGGAACAGGCACTGTTCACTTATCTAACCTGAGCACTTTGATTAGAGCTCACACATAGTAAGGTCTCAATAAACATATGCCAAACAAATCAATGAAGTGTAGTATACTCTGGGGCAATTTACCTCTTTTTTTGGTAAATCCTCCCTGGAGGACATTTTTCCCATTGATATTTAGAGAGAGTGGAAGGGAAGGAGCGGGGGAGAGAGTGAAAAACATCAATGCGAGAGAGATACATCAATTGGTTGCCTTCCGCATGTTCCCCTATCAGGACTGGGGATTGAACCTGCAACCCAGGCACATGCCCTTGACCAAGAATTGAACCTGAGACCCTTTAATAAGCGGGCCGATGCTCTAACCACTGAGAATGCTGGCCAGGGCTAGAGCAAGTTATTGCATGCATTATCTAGAAAACAGATTGCTGAGGGTGCCCATCTCATGGGGCTGCTGTGGAGATGAAATGGGATAATATGCATATGGTGCGCTTAAACCATAACTGGCTTGCAGTATGTGTTTGGCCAATGTTGACTCCTACTCCATCACCATTACCACTCTTCCGGATGACAAAGGGCCTCAAGTAACAACCCCGGGGAGGCCTCTTGTCAGTATTCTGGGAGCTGTCAACCTCCACTGCCCCTCCCACCTTGCAGGGTGAACTCCCTTACCTCCGGGGTGTGCCATCCTCGAAGGGTGGGATGATGACCACCTTGACGGTGACGGAGGTGCGCAGCAGGTCAATCATCTGGTCGTGGGTCAGTGTGACCACAGCCACCTTGCAGATCTCCACCAGCCGGCTGCCTTGCCGGAGGCCGGCCTGCCAGGCAAACCCATAGTCTTCTACCTCAGCCACAGTCCCGTCATACTTCACGTGGAAGCCCAGCTGCCCGAGCCCATTCCGCCGCAGAGTCATGTCCACCGTCTCCCAGCCGTTGGTCATCACCTGCAGGCAACAGGTGGGATCTAGCTTCACAAGCTGTTTGAGGGTCAGCTCTTGTGGATGACACCTGATCAGATTCCTTCCTTTGAGGCCAAAGACTCAGCTGATCCCCATATAACCTCCCAGGTGATGCCAGGGTGCAGGAGCACAAACACCTAGTCCCAGCCCAGGATCCTGACTTTTGGAGAGAAAGTATTTGGCTCATTACCTCAGAGAGAGGCAGCAGTCACTAGCCAAGCCATGTTCTCCAAACATATATAGATGTGAGGTTCCAAGGAACAGAATCCCCGGTCCTTTAGCACATCCTCTTCTTGGGATAAAAAGAGACACTTAACAAACTATGGCTATTAAGCAAGTTCCATTAAGATCTGTCTGCCCTTTCCTAAACCTCCATTAAGCAAAGAGGATGTGTGATGGTTTAAATTTCCTGTGAGAAGTCAACTCCTGGCTAGAAATTATCCTATTCAATGTGCCTATAAGAGTGGTGGCTTTCACACTTTTCTGACCATGACTTACAGTAAGAAAGAAATTTATCCCACAAGCCACACTATGCACTTACATATGTACACATACATCATACACACAACAATCTTCCTTGCAATCCAAATTGATCACATTTGTGACTGTGGTTAGCAAGAAGTGAGAGTCTGGCCCTAACTGGTTTGGCTCAGTGGATAGAGTATTGGCCTGCGGACTGAAGGGTCCCAGGTTCAATTCTGGTCAACGGCATGTACCTTGGTTCCAGGCACATCCCCAGTGGGGGGTGTGCAGGAGGCAGCTGATTGATGTTCCTCTCATCGATATTTCTTCTAACTATCCCTCTCCCTTCCTTTCTGTAAAAAATCAATAAAATATATTTTAAAAACCCCCACAAAACCTTGCTTTTTAGCATGTTGAAGCCTTAACTATCCGAATGTGATTGCATTTAGAGATCGGTAAGTAAGTCAAAACGAGGCCCTTCAAGTGATCCCTAAGCCAATATGACTGGTGTCTTTATAAGAAGAGGAAATTAGGACACACAGAAAGACACCAGAGGCACCAGGAGAAGAGGGAGGAAGAGGGTGGCTACCT
>NW_006297385.1:205940-223123 GCF_000327345.1 Myotis davidii | reverse complement strand
GAGAGAGGATACAAATTATGAACAACAAATACACATCTATCAACAAGAGAATCTGAAAATCAAGTTGAGAATCTGATAAACAGAATGAACTGGTGATTATAATAAAATCAGGGGCATAGAATGGGAATGGACTGGCTATTCTTGGGGAGTAAAGGGATGTGGGGGATGCGGGAAGAGACTGGACAAAAATCGTACACCTATGGATGAGGACAGTGAGGGGGGGTAAGGGCAGAGAGTGGGGTGGGAACCGGGTGGAGGGGAGCTATGAGGGGAAAAAAGAGGAACAACTGTAATAATCTGAATAATAAAGATTTAATTTAAAAAAATAAGTGAAAGAAGAAGACTGGGTTATGGGCAGTGAACATACAATGCAATATGCAGGCAATGTATTACAGAATTGTACAATTGAAACTTGTATAATGTTATTAACCAATGTTATCCCAATATATTTATTTTTAAATAAAGTAAAGAACCAGGTGAAAAAAAAAGATGTGGGTAAAATGTGCAATCTGCTGTCAGGATTTGGGGAGGAAGAACTCAGGCACTTAACTCACTCTGGGTCCTGGGCAAGCCACTTTACCTCTCTGGGCCTCAGTTTCCTCAACTTCACAGATGACAATGGTATTTCCCTTACTGGGCCCTTTTGAGGGAGAAATGCAAAGTTGTGCAAAGCGTTGAGCAGGGTCTGACACAGCCCTCCATAAATGTTCATTTTTGCTTTTACTACAGGGTGGTATACATGCATGCATTCAGTACAAGTTCACTAGGTGCTGGACTTGGTGCTGAGGATAGTGGTGAACAACATATATAAAAAAACACTTCAAAAGGTGGTAAGTTATGGGGAAAATTAAAGCAGGGGCAATGGGTGGAGAGGGTTTACAATTTTAGATAACAAGGCCTCACTGACAAAGTGACATATAAATAAAGGCCTGTAGGAGAGGAGGAAGTGAGCCACGTGCAGATCAAGAAAATTGTTCCAGTTACAGGGCACAGGCAGTGCAAAGGCCCTGAGGTTGGATGCCTGCCTAGCACACTGAGGAAACATCAAAAATCTGTGTGCCTGGAGCAGAGCAGTGATGAGAGATGAGGTCAGAGAGGCTGACCTCATGTAGGACCTCACGGGCCACCATAAGGACTTTGGCTTTACCTAGAGTGAGCTGAGGATTTTGAGCACAGCAGTGACATGATCAGATACCTTTGACTACCATGCTGAGAACAGATCACAGGGCAGCAAAGATGGACGCAAGGACGACTGTGAGGAGGCTATTGGATAGTCTAGGAAAGGCCAGGGTGGAGGCTGTAGAAGCCTAGGAGTAGCTGGATGTGTCTACTGGACGTGGAGCTGACAGACTGGATGTGGGTGTGACAGAAAGAGGGGAGCAAGGCTGATGCCAAAGCTTCTGACCTCAACAAATGAAGTGCCAACTTGTGCTTTACTGAGACAGAAAAACTCTGGGAGGCAGGGGGAGGAAAACTAGGAGTTTGCTCTTGGACGTGTTTTTAGGGGCTTATAGACGCTCAAATGGACATGCTGAGTAAGCAATAGGCTACCAGTCTTGAGTTAGGGCACAAATCGATTTTGGAGTCAGAAACACCTGGATTCAGATCCTAGTCTGCCATCTACTGGCTGTATGACCTTATGTGAGTACCTATACTTCTCTGAGTCTCAATTTCCTCATCTGTCAAGTGGGTATAAGAACAGCACTTATACTCCATGGGGGTGGTTGGAGGATTGTGAAATCATACATGTAAAATGATTACACAGAAGCAGGGTTCAATAAACTCTTTCAACTAACCAACTAATCAGTACTGATTGAACAGCTACTATGTGCCAGCCCTTATCTACGGAAATGAGATAAGTGAGCAAAGCAGAGGCTCTGGTTCATGGACTTCATATCCCAATGGAAAATCTAAATACTAAACCTGAGCATGAATTTTGGAGTGAGGGAAGCTGAGAGTAGGGCTTTACCAACCCAACTTGAACTGAATCACAGAGTGCAAAGGCCTAGAAAGGCAAAGATAGCCAGCTGACAGTGGCATCCAGAGGCCACAGCCCACCAAGTCAAGCAAACTTATCTAGGCAATATAACTCATCCAATGCTTAAAAATTCCATGTGACGTAGGATGATTATCATTCCCATATTTAGATGGAGAAACTGAGTCACATAGCAGTTCAGCAAATTGGCTCAAGGTCACACATCTGGTAAGTGGCAGTGCCAGGACTTGAAGGCAGGTCTTCAGATTCTTGAACCTGTGTTCTTGGCTCCTGTGCTATGCTACCTTCTCTATTTCGCACCCAAGATGTGCCAGTCTGTTCAATTCACTAACAGCCAATCACTGACCACAGCATTCCTTCTCATGGACCTCAGATGTGGCCTGAGTACTTTTTGTTTTAAATTTAAATTTACTGACTTAAGAGAGAGAAAGGAAGAGGAGGAGAGAGGGTGAGAGAGAGAGAGAGAGAGAGAGAGAGAGAGAGAGAGGGAGGGAGGGAAGGAGGGAGAGAGAGAGGGAGAAAGGGAGAGAGAGAGATTGATTTGTTGTTCCACTTATTTATACATTCATTGGTTGATTCTTGTATGTTCCCTGACTGGGGATTGAACCTGTAAACTTGGTGCATTGGAACAATGCTTTAACCAACCAATTGAGATACCCAGTCAAGGCCAACCTGAGCACTTCTTAGCACAATGCTACAAGCAGTTGTTACAAAGTTGTTACCTGACTTGAAACCAATCTGTCACCCTTGGTTTGGCCAGTGGTCTGAGTCTGAGCTGCCCACCAGGGTAAGATTTCTATCCATACTGAATCTTTGTCTTTTAATAGAAGTTAAATCACTCACATTTATTGTGATTACTGATGTGGAATTATTCCTGCCATATAATTTTATGGTGTTTTTTATAATGAACACCCCCTCCCCCAACCCCAGCTTATGCCCTGTCCTTGAATGTCCTGGAAGCTTTTCACTCTATTAATTCTTCTGGGAGGTAACCGTACATTTTTAATATAAGCTTAAACTTATGTTTTCTATCAACATCTAGAGCAGCGGTTCTCAACCTGTGGGTCGTAACCCCTTTGAGGGTCGAACAACCCTTTCACAGGGGTCGCCTAAGACCATCAGAAAACACATATATAATTACATATTGTTTTTGTGATAAATCACTATGCTTTAATTATGTTCAATTTGTAACAATGAAAATACATCCTGCATATCAGATATTTACATTATGATTCATAACAGTAGCAAAATTAGTTATGAAGTAGCAATGAAAATAATTTTATGGTTGGGGGTCACCACAACATGAGGAACTGTATTAAAGGGTCGTGGCTTTAGGAAGGTTGAGAACTACTGACCTAGAGTGAATAAATATGCCTTTGTTCTCCCAAGGTATTGACATGGACAATCTCAGATCCCTGACCCACACCTTCCCCAGAAAAAACTTAGGCTGTAGCAACCAGTAGACCCCTATGTATAAGGGACAATTGTGATTCTTTTGGGGCCAATTAGGGTCCTGGCCTAACTGACAGGGCAAGGGAAGGCATTTCAGTGGTTCCTAAGGCCTCTGCCAAACCACAGAACTGCTGTAGCCCTTGCTGTCTCGACCTTACCTTCAGTCTCTGTACAATGTCCCTTATGTCCTCCACAGAGCCCTCTGTGGTCCGCAGGAAGATGTGGTCCCCTCGCCCATAGAAGATTTTTAGCGTTGAGGAGTCGGGGGTCCAGCCAATGACATCCCCGCAGTAGCAGTTGAATACCACCTCCTTGGTGTGTAGGTCCAGGAGTACCACAAACTCGTTGGAAATGCCCAAAATGCAGTCGATTTCCATCCCCTGGCCATAGTCCTGAGCCGCCACCCTCCAGGCGATGGCCCCCGAGCTGTGCTGCTCAGCGCCCGCCCGAGCTTTGGTCTTCTCCTTCTTCTTGGAGGTCAGGGAGATGAGGTTGAATTTGCCAGTGGAATCGATGGGTGTGTTGGAGATACAGTTTTCTGCCAGATCCTTGAGGTACTCTTGGCGGGTCCTGGTGGCCATAGTGTGGAACTTGTCGGACTTGTGTGCAGCATTCTCTGCATTAATCACCTTGGCCAACAAGAAGTCTCTGAAGACATCAGATTTTCGGAATGTGGTTCCACTGGGGATGGGGGGACCAAAAGGAGGAGCATCTTTGGATCGGGTCACAGCCATACTGAAGAGGGAGAAATCATTTAGATGGTAGAAAGAAAGGCACTTGAGATCCCCTTCAGAAAGAAAATACACGATCAGAAACAGAGCTCACCTTTTTAAGAATGGAAGTTTACCTCTAATTAGTTAGTTGCTGGCTAACTAGACTGGAAACTTTAGAAAGTCTTAGGGCACATACATGCATTTTTTACTTCTTATACAGTAGATGTTATAATACCTGTTGATATTTAAGGAATAATTCTCCTGCACTATTTAACTTCAATTATTCTCATTTTACATATATATAGACTGGGGTACTTTAGAATCTGGCAAAAATTCACTCCTTCCTTTCCTTTGTGGACAGGTCTACCCCTACCTCACTGATCATGGGCCTGGTCACATGACTTGATTTAGCCAATGGCTGTCAAGCAAATGCCTAATATGCAAAGTGTCCCCTCAGGTGGGAGTTAGGCCAATTGGACTCCTATGACATGGCCCTGACCACCAGGGGGCAGGTGGAATGAAGGGAGGGGGTGGTGGGTGGGAGCTGGGCTCGCTTCCTGTGCTCCTGCCATGAGATGAGTACGCTCTAAATGGCCTACCGGTCCCAGAGGGATGAGGGCCACTTGGAGCAGACATAGACCTGACCTGTGCACTGGAGCCAAGGCCAGCTAGACCTCAGCTCACCTGCAAATGTGTGAGTCACTGAGTTTAAGGGGGGCGAGGGGGAGTTAAGCAGTATTACTGTAGAAAGCCTGAGTGATATAAATCATCTTCAACAAAGTCATTTTGAAAATTCATTGTGATAGGAAGTTAGAATGGGACCCTGTCTACTTGTTTTGACCAAGATGCCACCATGAAAAAATCAGATAGCAACTGAGAATGAAAAAAAGGAAATGATATAAAAGCTGTTCCCCAAAATTCCTCATCCACTATGCAAACTATAGAGAGAGGGAGGTAATGTTTAGGGAAAGCTGGGTGGAGCCCCATTATCCCTGCTCCATCCCCAGCTAGGGGCCTTCTAGGTGATCCTTATAATTGGAGGAGCCCAGAGAGCATGCAGCCAGCTTCAATCAGTCTCAGTGACACCTCCTGGACTCATTTTTTCCTTGCGCTCCAACCCTGGACAGGTGAGACACGGCAGTCAGCAGGACTCGGGGAGGAAGTGCAAGGTGGAGAAACAGAGGAGAGGTAAGCCTCCCCCCACCTGATCCACAGAGGCTTCCAGGCAGAAGCAGCCCTGAGCCTCTATGGAGGAAAGAATGTGAAGATTTGATGAGTATCTTTGCACATTCTAATGACCAAACTAAGTCAAGAACCAGTGGCTAAAAGATAGATAATTTCTAACATCAAGCAAATAGCTGTGGCATCTGCCAAAGTGATCACCCAGGACTGGGGAGGATGACTCTTGATGAAAGACATTTCAAGGGGCTCAGAGTCACCACGAGTTATACTGTTTAAATACGATGATTAAAAAATGGTACGAGTTGCTGCAAATGAGTGAGCAATTAAGTTCGGTAAGTTTTTCTTAGAGTATGGCACTGGGCCTCTACAACAACTTCAACTCGAGAGTATGGTGTTAGAAAAGGCTGGGCTGGCATGGCTCAGTGGTTGAACCAGGAGGCCACAGTTCGATTCCTGGTCAGTGCACATGCCTGGGTTGCAGGCTAGATCCCCAATGTGGGGCGTGCAGGAGGCAGCCTATCAACGAAGAGAGAGAGAGAGAGAGAGACAGAGAGAGATTTCCTGTTTCTCTTCCTACTGTAGGACAATTTTTTAAATAATGAGATTTTTTAAAAAGTATTTTTTAATCCTCACCTGAGGATTGATTTAAAAAAAATACTTTTTCCATTGATTTAAAAAAAATACTTTTATTGATCTCAGAGAGGAAGGGAGAGGGAGAGAGAAATAGAAATATCAATGATGAGAAAGAATCATTGATTGGCTGCCTCCTGCACACCCCCCACCGGGGATGGAGCCTACAACCTGGGCATGCGCCCCCAATGGGATTCGAACCCAGGAGCCTTCAGTCCACAGGCTGATGTTCCATCCACTCAGATAAACCAGCCAGGGCTCCATTGATTTTTTAGAGTGGAAGAGAGAAGGAAAGACAGAAAGAAATATCGATGTGAGAGAAACACATTGATTGGTTGGCTCCTGCATGAGCCGAGAAGCCTGCAACCGAGGTATGTGCCCTTGACCGGAATAAAATCTGGGCTCCTTCGGTCCACTGAGCCAAACCAGCTAGGGCTAAATAATGAGATTCTTGATTAAAACATATTCCATGAACCCCAAACACCATGTAAGCTTATTGGTTTTGACTCCCAACACAAGGTGGCCAGTACAACATTCATTTGACAACCATTTCTGGGATGCCCACTCCTTGGGCTTTGGGATATAGTGGTCCCTACCCTCCTGAGCCTTTAATCTAGGAGGAGAGACAAACTAAACATACTCATAAATTAACTTATAAAGACAAAAAAGGGAATGGATATGACAGAACAATAGAAGGACCTGATTTGGACAGGGGGAATCCGAGAGGGCCTCTTTGAGGAAGTGACAATGAAGCTGGGATCTAAGGCTGAGCAGGAGCCAGAGGAAGAGCTAAAGGGAGGGTGCAGCATGTGCCTGACCAGGAAAGAGACAGAGCTCAGAGAGCAAAGAGCAGGAGACTGGTAAGGTTACCAGGGGTCAGGCCAAGCAGGACCTTGGTGGTGTGTTAGCACTTTTCATCCTGATCATGAGAATAAGCAAGTATTTTACCTTGTGGGCATGGCCTTGTCCCCAGGCAGAGAGGGATGGATGAGATGACCTCACCGTCTCTCTAATTAAACAGTGCATTCAGACTGTGCTTACAGATGTGAATAGCTTTGCAACTTCTTCATCCAGCATGTGGCTGTTTATAGTGACAGATTTTGGCTTTTCCCACAGTCCTGACTTGTGATTTTAAAAATCATGAAACTACCGTGCCCGGCTAGCTCATTTGGTAGAGCATGAGACTCTTAAAAATCATGAAACTGTAAGCTGCTGAAGAATTCTGGACAATCAGAACAGCTGGATTCTAACTTCCCTAACAGGAGGGGCTGGATTTTCACAGCTCCCAGGCTGCAGGGATGCTGGTGTACTATTTGGAAACAGCACTCTTGAAATGGGAAAGGAGAACAACTTGTCCCACCACCAGGAGATGGTGTGACACCAGGTCATCTGCTCACTGTAGCTCATTAAGTATTTCTAGAGTACTGACAATTATTCAACAACTATTTTCTCAGTGTCCCGTGTTTGGGCCAGACATCTGTCTAGCCAGCAAAAATGTCTCGAGGGCCCATTTACGGCAAGGATTGTGCCATGATAGACACATGAAGATGAACATGACACAAGGTTGCCTTCAAGGGAGGCAAGGGCCATATCACTAAGTCATTTTGATAGTGTGATGAGTGCTGTGACAGAAACGTGTTTGGGAACACAGCGGGGACAGGGTAAGGTTTGTCTAGAGAGGAGCTGCCTGTGGGGAAAGAGGTAGGGAGGGTGACGGTGCAGCTTTGATTGTATCTCTAACATTTTCTTTCTTAAAAATAAAGAGGAGAGAGCTGAAACAAATATGGCAGAATGTTAACATCTGTTAAATCTGGTTGTAGGCACAGGGGCTTCTGTTGTATTATTTCCTGTACTTTTTAGGGTGGGGAGGAGAACCACCCAACCTTGCTCAGCCTCGGCCTCTGATGTGTGATGAGCGGACAACTTCCTCCTCCAAGTGTGTGCATGTACCCATGCATAGCCAAGAACAACTCCATCTTCCCTCACCAGGGCTATCTTTCAACTGCCGAGGAACATGGGACATCATCTGAGTGACCTCAAGCCACAAGGCATAGGCACTTGCAGCTGCTGCTGAAACAAATGGGTGAGGGGTTGCAGGGGTGGAGCGGGGGGCTCAGGCCTGGGCCTGTGTTGCATGGAGGCCCTGCCACACATCCAGCACAATGGTCCTTAACAGCAAGTGCCACATACTGGGACCACCCCCCTCTCTTCTCTCAGACACTAGCTGAGAAGAAACTGGTAGATTCTGGCAATTCCACCAAGGCTACCAATGCACCCACGGACATATCCTTTGACTTCGTCTCTCCATTTTTAGGAATTTCTCCAGCTGTATACTTGGACATGTGTACAATAAGAGTACAAATAGTTATTCATTGCAGGATGAACTGTAATAGCAGGTGACAGGAAACAACCCAAATGACAGGGATGGAGGAAGATTCTCAGGCATCCCTATGATGGAATATTGCACAGTCATAAGGAATGAAAAAGCACTCTGTGTTTTGGTTTGGAAAGATCTCAAGGACTATTGAGTGAAAAAAATATAAGGTGCAGGACAGTGTGTGTGATATGCTACCTTCTGTATTAACAAGGTAGAAAAGAAAAACCCATAAGTATTTGCCTGTATGTGCACAAAATATCAGAATGTTACCAGGAGTTGCCTCTGTAAGGGCAACTGGGTTGGTGTGGGGTCAAAGGTGGGAGACTTGGATCACTTTTTACTGTTTAATTTTACCTTTTCTATCTTTTGAATTTCAAATCGTTTTCAAAAGACAGGAAATATCACTTCCTAGCCCATTCCCCAGAGTTTGCAGCGCTGTTCTAGGGTAAACTGCTGACCCTGGGCCTGAACTATTGATTGGCTGGTTTTCCAAGGACCACAAATCTATCCTCACCCCACACCCAGAGTGCTTTTTATTTGGGGACCGGGTTACAACTTGTGCTTGGAGAAGATACTGAATGGGTTTGAGGCCTGTGTTACTTGTTGATCAGTAAACCAAAAACCTCAGCAGTACCGCCTGAGGGGGTTCCTGCCTGCCCTGCCTCCATCCTTCCCTCTACCAACTTCCCCTTGGGACCTTCGCCTAGTACACCTGATGCCTAGGTGCAGCTAGTGGTTTTGCTCTTGGATGGGCACCTGAGCCCCAGCCGGGCCAACAAAGCCTCAGTCCTGGAGCTTCCTTTCCTGGGAAAGGCAAACTCTCTTTTGCTGGATTTGCAACTGGAAGAACGTTGTGCTCAGAGCTGCCAGCACATAAAGCAACGTACGGGACAAGGGAACAGATCTAGTTAGTTAGGCCTGAACTTGTTATTTGTGAGCCGGTATATACAACTGCCATCTTGCCTTAAGTCAGATAGAGGTGAGTTTTCTCAAAATTCCTGGAAAATATAAAAATTGGGACACTATGCCCCTTTCTGGCTGAGAATCATTCTCTTACAAGGTGGGGGAGGGTGTGGAAAGAGCTCCCCTGCTGAAGCACAAACACAAAATACAGGAGGCACCCCACTTGAGCTATCTCACTGCTCACTATCTGTCTCTCTGCATGCTGGAAATAGCTTTTGGGATTTAAGAAAATAGGAGTGGGGTGGGGCAATCCCGTGGGTGGCTCCTTGGAGCCATGTGGGGAGGTGCATACCTGTAGCCAACATTGTCAGTGCAGGGGTTGTGGGCTCGGATAATGATAAAGACATGCTGAAAGTGTGAGCGGATGTTCTTGGGGGTAAAAGGCAGTGCCCCCGGCTCCTGGAAGATGATGGTCACAATGTCGTTTCCTATGTGCCTCTTCCGTAGAAGCTGGTAAATGGGAAACAGAGTGGGAGAGAAAAGCGTCAAAATTCGACTTGGTTCCAGGATCTTGTTTGGACCATCACCGCAGTCTCCTCACTTCTCGCTATTCCCATCCCATCCCATAGTCTGAGGGAACCGGGACACCTGGGTCAATCATGTCCCTCCTTCCTCAGAGACCTCCTGTGGCTCACTCAGGGCAAAGACCAAGTCCCCAAATGGCCCAGGGAGCTCCAGGCATGCTGTCCCCCGTCACCTCTCTGACATCTCCGTTCACGCTCCCCCTTGCTCACTGCTCCAGCCACAATGGCTTCTCTCTGTTCTTCAAACATGCCAGAAACATTTCCTCCTCAAGACCTCTGCATAAGGCCTCTTGCCTGGAACATTCTTCCTGCAGATCCCCACATGGCTCCCTCCTGGTCTTGGCTGAAATGTCACCCTCCCACAGAGGCCTTTGCTGAGTGTATTATCCAAGATCTCACCCCCTCAATACGCCCATCTCTGCTCTTCTGTCCCTGTTATTTAATATTTATTGACACTTAGCAAACAGTAGCTTTTCCCTCTTCCCTTTGTTTCTCATCTGACTCTTCGCACTAATGTCAGCTTCATGAGAACAGGGATTTTGTCTGTTTAGTTTGCTGCCCACTGCTGTATCCTCAGTGCTGGGAGCAGTACCTACTACACAGTAGGTACTCAAGAAACATCTCCTGGAGGGCAGCATGGGCTGGCAGCCTTCAATTTGTTCTAGGCCACACTCATGGATGATGGCAGAAGCAGACCAGAGGCAGTCCACAGGGTCGATCCCAAGCCACTGCCCCTCCCCTGAGACACCTGAGTTTAGAAGACTGGGGCAACTTCAGCTTCATATAGGCTTATGGGAGACCTGTACTCTCTCCCCTGCTTGTCAGTCCAAGGGAGACTGTAACCTTCGCAGGAGATGATGTATTCATGGTATATTACTTATCTGCTGAAATTACACTGTTCTTATTTACCTAAGTTTAACCTTTGTGTAACTGTTAGGAATCCACAGATAAGAGCTGTGTGTAGTTCTATGTGAGGTAGCTACAGTACGAAATGCAGACACTCCTAGAAGCATGACTCACATCATTTTGTTATATTGTTAGTTCTTTATGTGTGTTTTAAACTAGATAAAATAAAATAAAATTTCTAGATAAAAGTACCCATTTACTCTGGCTGGCATTTTATACCCTATCTTTTTTTTTTTTTTTTTAAATCCTCATCTGAGGATATGGTTTTCATTAATTCAAGAGAGAGAGAGAAAGCAGGAGAGAGAGGGAGAGAGAGAGAGAAAGAGAATGGTTACCTCATGCATGTACCCTGACTGGAGATTGAACCCGCAATCTGAGCATGTTCCTTGACTGGGAATTGAACCCACAACTTTTCAGTGCAGGGGACCATGCTCTAATCACTGAGGAACACCGGCCAGGGCTTATACCCATATCTTAAAGTTGCAATCTCATTTAATCTTCACATCAATCCTTTGAGGCATTAACTCATCCTTTTACTGATGAAAAGACTTAGGCTCACCATTGTTACACGACTTGTTCTGGGTCACATAGACATGGAGGGAAAGACCCAGAATTTGAGGCTACTTCTGCCTAATTCTAAAAACCAATCTTAAAACAAACAAACAAATAAATAAAACCCAAGCTTCCACCCCTCCCCCATGCTTCCCAAATACCCAGGAATAGGTACCGCTTCCTCTGCCCCTCTGGTCAGGCTCTGCCGTGTACTCTGGTTTCACGCAAGAGTTGCAGGGACCTTTCCCAATGAAACCGAGACATGGGTACTGTCATTCCACCCATTTTACAGAGGAGGAACCTGAGGCTTAGAGAGGTCAGATCATGATGCTAGGAAGTGGTGCAGAAAGACCTCACACTCAGGTCTAACTCTAAGGCCAATCGTCTTATAGCATGCCATTAACTTTATGAAATAACTCAGAGTTGACCATTTCTGGCCTATAATATCTACAATGTCACTTGTACCAATGGAAAAAATATACATTTCCCAAATCATTGAAAGTCTGTGGGATTTCTGTTCATTAGAAACTAGGAAGAGCTGCTCTTGGATTGAGTCTGCATGGTGTGTCTAGGAGAGGAGCCTGCCGGCAGTGGCCATTAGCTGTTGTTGCCCAGCCAGTACCTCACCTCTTCCTCCTTCTGGCAGCCACAGCAATCCCCTTTCTGACCCCAATCACTCTCTCTAGGAGTGGGCATGTGCTTCAGGCTGGGCCACTCAGCTCAGTCCATCCCTACCCCAAGCCTAGGGACTGGCAAGTGAATCATCTAATGAGATTTAGTGCTGATATGTCTCTGGGACACCTGGAAGGCACCACTTTCCCATGTGGTGGCTATGCTAAGAGGACATGATACAAGTGCTGCTAGTGGGCATCTTTGATACTTGGGAAGACCTATAAATAAGAACACTATGAAGAAAAGCAAAAGTCAAGAATGGAAGGATTCCTAACATTGTTTAAGCCCTGGATCTAGCCATACATAAAGCGAGTTCTCTCTCAACACTTGAGAGTTACATAGTGCAGCTCATCCCACTTTTTGCTTATGCCAGTTTGGTTTGCATTTCTTTCTTTTTTAAATTTTATTTTTATTGATTAAGATATTACATATGTGTCCTTATCCCCACGTTACTCCCTATCCCTCCGCTCATGCCCTACCCCCCTGTTGTCTGTGTCCATTGGTTAGGCCTATATGCTTGCATATAAGTCCTTTGGTTGATCTCTCCCCTTTACCCCCAGCCTCCCCTACCTTCCCTTTCGGGCCTTGGTTTGCATTTCATTCAGTTGGTGAGAATGTGGAGTAACTAAAATCCTTTATGTGGCTGGATAGATATGTAAGTTCGTACAACCACTTGGGAAAATGTTGACCTATTCACTTTTTTTTCTTTTCTTCATAGGAGCCCTAAGGACCAAAGAGGCCCTTGAGGAGAGCTGGGGCAGAGGCCAGCAGGGCGGCCAAGGAACAGCTAAGAAAAAACTGCCATTAAATGACAACTGATCCAGGTGATGGGACTGTGGTGCAGAGGGTCCAAGGCCAAAGGCCTCCAACTGCTGCACAGGACACCACCAGAGCCGCCAGTGCCAGGCTGGCAGCCAGCTAGCAGCCGTGGGGCAAGAGTACCGTGGGGGTTAGCCCTCAATTAGCTGGAAATTATGTGGGACCCCACTGACCTGCTGCCTGTTGTTGGGGGTATAAGGGAGCAGAGTGGAGACATGGAACATGATCTCATAGTCCTGGTACGTTGTGTAGAGGGAATGGGTTCCTGTGGAGTCAGCTGAAACAGAAACACAAGTTAGTACCATGTTTCCAAAGCCTCTGGGTTTTTGCCATCTCCCACATACCATCTGTGTCAGTTTTTAATTTGACTCCATTCTTTAGATAAAAAGCAAAGCTTACATTATACACCCACCAGATTGGTAACAATGTAATAGTCTGACAGTACCCAGGGTTGGTGAGAATGTGGAGTACCTAAAATCCTTTATGTGACTGGATAGATGAAATATACGTAAGTTGGTATAACGACTTGGGAAATTTTTTTTAGCAATATCTATTGAATGTGAAGGTAGGCATAATGGATGACCCAGTACTTCCTCTCCTAGGATCATAGTGTAGATGACTCCACACCTGTGCCCTGGGAGATGGGTACAAATATCTTCAAATGTCAGTCAAAAGAATGGATAAATGGAATAAAAAAATGGTGGCAGAGTAAGTGGATGCTGCTTGGACATGCTCCCAGGAGCAAACTGGAATTACAACGAAAATATAGAAAAACTTCCTGAATAATCAACTGAAGACTAGCTGAAGAGAACCCTGATAACCAAGGACGGAAAGTGGAGACCGCATAGAGACTGGTAGAAGTGCAAAGTCATGAAAAGGCTGGCTGGGCTCCCACAGACAGCAGCTGAAGTTCTGGAGAGATATTTCAGCTGTGAGGGGGTTGCCACTGAGAACTCTGGGGTGTAAACGCCAAGCTAGGCTCCCCAGCCCAGAGCACCAGAAGTGGGAAAGGTGTCCACATAATATCTGGCTGTGAAAAGCACTGGGCTTGCTAACTGCCAGGGAAATATGGCTGGAAATGCAGGCACCCTTTTAAAGGACCAACACACAAAATTCCCTGTGCAGCCACTCACCTTGTGCTCCAGTAGAGGGAGGGGAGAGTGGACTGGAGCTGTGTGAGCAGAAACCAGGGTTTGGGACTCTGGGCTTAGAGCTCAAGAGGCAAACACCCCAGTTTCCTGTGCTGAGTCATTCCCTCGTGCTGTGAAGGTCATCTTTCTCACCCAGACATTTGCTATGCAAGTAGTTCTGTGTGTGTGGGAAGACAGTTGACCCACCCTATTGGAAACCACCTGGCCTCACAGTGTGGAGTTGATGAGGCCCATTAAGAGGCTGAGAATAACAATTAGCCTCTAGGCCAGTGGTTCTCAACCTTGGCTGCACATTAGAATCACCTGGGAATCTTTTTAAAATCCTGATTTCTGGGCCTCATCCTCTGGAATTATGTTTCTTTGTTATGGGGTGGGGCCACAACATTAGTAACAAAGAAACAGAATTTCTGGAGGATAAGGCCCAGAAATCAGGATTTTAAAAAGATTCCCAGGTGATTCTAATGTGCAGCCAAGGTTGAGAACCACTGCTCTAGGCAGAAGCAATTGCCCCACATTATTGGAAAAACTCTCACCACACCTGGGCACGATTACCCGAGGACTATTCAAGACCGAATCCAATCAGTCTGGAGGCAGAGGCTGTCTTTACCTGATCTAATTAGTCAGAAACAGGGATTGACACTGTCCTGCACTAGAGATGGAGAGGTGTACAAGATCTACCTAATATACAGTCAGAAACTCAAACAGGCAGCCAAAATGAGGAGACAAAGAAACAACCCCCAAATTAAAGAACGAGAGAATTCTCCAGAAGAATAGATAAATGAAATGGAGATAAAAAATTTATCTGATATAGAGTTCAGAATAATGATGGTAAAGATGCTCAACAGCATGACAAAAGATATAGTAACTATGAAAACAGAAATAAAGAATGACATGGCACAAATAAAGAACACATTGGAAGGAATACACAGCAGATTAGGGGAAGCTGAGGATCAGATCAGTGAAATAGAAGACAGGATAGAAAAAAATCACTCAATCAGAGAACCAAAATGAAAAAGCAATTATAAAACAGGACAACCCTAGCCAGTCTTGCTCAGTGGATAGAGCTAGCAGACTGAAGGATCTCAGGTTCAATTCCAGTCAAGCTCACGCACTTTAGTTGCAGGCTCCTCCCTGACCGAGACCTTGGTTGGGGCTCAGGCAGGAGGCAACCAATCAATGTGTTTCTCTCACATTGATATTTCTCTCTGTCTTTCCCTCTCTCTTCCACTCTCTCTAAAAATCAATGGAAAAATATCCTATGGTGAGGATTTAAACAAACAACACTCCCCCTAAAATAACCCAAAAATAAACAAAACAAAATACAGGAGGACAGCTTAAGGGAGCTGTGGGACAACATGAAACATTACAATATTCAAATAGTAGGTGTGCAAGAAGAGGCAGAAAGCCATAGAGAACATGTTTAAAGAAATAATAGCAGAAAAATTCCCTAACCTGGTGAAGGAAAAAGTTACACAAGTTCAGCCCTGACCGGTTTGGCTCAGTGGATAGAGTGTGTCAGCCTGTGGACTGAAAGGTGCCAGGTTCGATTCCAGTCAAGGGCATGTACCTTGGTTGCAGGCACATCCCCGGGCGGGGGGGCGGGGAGGGGGAGCTTTTTAAAAAAAGAAATAATGCAGAAAACTTCCTAACCTGAGAAAGGAAAAAGTTACACAAGTTCAGGAGGCACAGAGAGTCCCAAGCAAGAAGAACCCAAACAGGCCCATGCTCAAACACATTATAATTAAAATGCCAAAAATTAGAGACAAAGAGGGAATCTTAAAGGCAGTAAGAGAAAAGCAAACTGTTACCTACAAAGGAGTTCCCATAAGGCTATCATCTGATTCCTTGTCAGAAACTGTATAAGGGAATGGTATGAAGTACTCAAGGTAATAGAAAACAAGGGTCTGAAACCAAGATTACTATATCCAGCAAGGCTATTATTAAAAACTAGGAGCCCAGTGCACGATCAGGGCTGGGGAGGGACATGAGAAGTTGGCCAGCCAGGGAGACAGTGGGAGGGCTCCAGGGCGTGTCTGCCTGTCTTGCTCAGTTGCGATCAGCCGGAACCCAGCAGCAAGCTAACCTACTTGTCAGAGTGTCTGCCCCCTGGTGGCCAGTGTACGTCATAGCGAACGGTTGAGGGGCTTTAGATATCATTAGCATATTATGCTTTGATTGGTTGAATGGACAACCGGACACTTAGCATATTAGGCTTTTATTATATAGGATAGATAGTCAAATAAAGAGCTTCCCAGATGAAAAAATGCCAAAGGAGTTCATCACCACCAACCCAACATTACAAGAAATGCTAGAGGAACTGCTGTAATGAAAAGAAGAAACAGAAAGCGAAAACTAGGCATACAGAATTAAAATGGGAATATTTAAGTTCCTATCAATAATATTAAATGTAGTGGATTAAATGCTCTAATCAAAAGACATAGGATAGCTGGATACAAAAACATGACCAAACTATATAGGCTGTCTACAAGAGACCCACTTCAGAACAAAAGATTCACATAGGATGCAACTGAATGGATGGGAAAATATTTTTCATGCAAATGAAAAAGAAAAAAAGCAGGAATAGCAATACTCATATCCGACAAAATACACTTCAAAATGAAGGCATCACAAGAGATAACAGAGGTCACTACCTAATACTACAGTGATTGATCCAACAAGAGGATATAACCCTGGTAAACATATATGTGCACCCAATTTAGGAGCACCTAAATACATAAAAAGACTTCTAGAGAACTTTAAGGGAGAGATCGACAATACAGTCATAGTAGGGGACTTATACCCTGCTGACTCCTCTGGATAGGTCCTCCAGACAAAAAGTTAACAAGGAAACAGTGACTTTAGAGGACAGAACAGTGCCCAGTGTGCATGATCAGAACTGTGGTATATTCATACAGCACCATGCTGTGTGGTGACAATGACGACAATGAACTGGGGCCACAGGCATCAGTCTGGATGAAATGAGTGACCAGCAGGTCTTAGAAGAGTGGGTACTGAATGATGCCTTTTATACAGTAACTAGGCCTGCTCCCCGGGGGATTGGGCCTAAGCTGGCAATCAGACATCCCTCTGGCAGCCCAGGAGCCCTTGGGTGATATCCACTTGCCAGCGGGGAGCAGGCCTAAACTGCAGTCGGACATCCTTAGCGCTCCTGAGGAGGCAAGAGAGGCTCCCACCACCTCCGCTGTACTGGCAGCTGTCAGCCTGGCTTGTAGCTGAGTAAAGCTC
>NW_006297385.1:183988-205788 GCF_000327345.1 Myotis davidii | reverse complement strand
TTTACTTTTTTTCAATTCTGGGTTTTATTTACCTTCTATAATTGAAACTTTGTTGCCTTCAGTGGAGCTCAGAGCCGGCCAGGATGGGTGGGAAGCTTGGCATCCTCCATTACTGGAGCAACCAAGTCTCCTGCTCACTCTAGCTCCGTGGCCACGGCCAGCTGAAAGCAGGTATCTGGGGTTTATTTGTCTTCTATAATTGAAACTTTGTTGCCTTCAGTGGAACTCAGAGCTGGCCGCGGCAGGTGGGAAACTCGGCTTCCTCCATCACTGGAGCAACCAAGCCTCCTGCTTGCTCCAGCTCCATGGCTGCCAGCTGCCATCTTGGTTGGGTTAATTTGCATATAGTCACTCTGATTGGCTGGTGGGCGTGGCTTAACACATAGCAAAGGTACAGTCAATTTGCATGTTTGTCTTTTATTAGATTAGATAGTACTGGAAATCCTAACCAGTGATCAGACAAGAAATAAAAGGCATTCAAATTGGAAAGGAGGATGTAAAACTCTCATTATTCTAAGATGACACGATATTGCACATAGAAAACCCTAGAGACTTCACCAAAAATAGACTTAATAAATGAATTTGGCAATGTAACAGGATATAAAAATCAACACCCAAATTCAATGGCTTTTTTATACACCAATAGTGAATTCTCAGGAAGAGAAACTGAAGAAACAATCCCATTTAACATTGCAACAAAAACAACATTAAGATACTTGGGAATAAACTTAACCAAGGAGATAAAAGACTTGTACTTGAAACATCTTCTGAGTGCGTTGAAAAAAGAGAAGAAGATATAAACAAGTGGAAGATTATACCATGTTCACGGATTGGTAGGATAAACATATTTAAAATGTCCATACTACCCAAGGCAATCTAAAGATTCAATGCAATCCCTATTAAAATACCAACAGCATATTTCACAGATCTAGAACAAATACTCCAAAAATTTATATGGAACCCCAAAAGACCACGAGTAGCTATAGCAATTTTGAGAAAAAAAAAAAAGAACAAAATTGGAGGAATCATAATACCAGATATCAAAGTATACTACAAAGCCACCATAATCAAACCAGCCTGGTACTGGCACAAGAACAGACATATAGATCAATAGAATAGAAGAGAGACCCCCAAAATAGACCAAAGCCATTATGCTCAATTGATATTTGACAAAGGCGGCAAGAGCACACAACGGAGTTAAGACAGTCTCTTCAATAAATGGTGTTGGGAAAATTGGACAGAAACATGCCAAAAAAAAAAAAAAAGAAAAGAAAAAAAGAAAGAAAGAAACAAATGAACAAAAAAGAAACTAGGGCACTAACACCATTCACAAGAATTAAACTCAAAATGGATAAAAGACTTAAACGTAAGTTGGAAAACCATAAAAATCCTAGAAGAAACCATAGGCAGCAAAATCTCAGACATCTCTCATAGCAATATGTTTACGGATATATCTCCCAGGGCAAAGGAAACTAAGGAGAAAATAAACAAACGGGACTACATCAAAATAAAAAGCTTCTGCACAGCAAAAGAAACCATCAACAAAATGAAAAGGGAGCCCACTATATGGGAGAACATATTTGGCAATGATACATCTGATAAAGGGTTAATATCCAAAATATGTAAGGAACTCATACAACTTAAGAAAAGGAAGACAAACAATCCAATTAAAAAATGGGTAAATGTGGGAAAGCACATGCCTTGGTTGGAAAGTCTGTAAGGAGGAATCTCTGAAAAGTTGGAGGCCTCTAAGGGGAACTTGCCGAAGGTGGCAGACCTGTCCTTGACTTTTCCAAACAAGCCTGAGCCCCTGGGTGTTTACTGGAATCGTTCAGATGTCCTTGCTTAAAGGACACTGCAGATGCATGTATCTTCTCAAGGATACTTACCCTGCTGATAGTATCTAATAGTTAATTTTAGTTCAAGCTGTTGTTACAATAAAAGCCTAAGGAGGCAGGTGAACAGGGCTGTCTGGTTCTTTTAGTCAGGCAGTCCCTTAGCCCTCTCTTTTATAGAAATGTGTGTCAGAGTATTCATTTATTCGTTGCTCAGGGTCTGCTGGTTAGCCCGGGCAGGTAAAGGTAATACTTTCAACAATAAAGAATTTAAATTAAAATAAAAAAAAGGGTAAAGGACCTAAATAGACATTTCTCCAAAGTGGACATACAGATGGCCAAGAGACTCATGAAAAAATGCTGAAAGTCACTGATCATCATAGAGATGCAAATTGTAACGACAATGAGGTGAGGATGTGAAGAAAGGGGAACCCTAGTACATTGTTGGTGGGAATGCAGACTGGTGCAGCCATTATGGAAAACAATATGGAGTTTCCTCAAAAAATTAAATATGGAATTGCCATTTGACTCAGTGATCCCACTTCTAGGAATATATCCTGAGAAACCTGAAGCACCAATCAGAAAGAATGTATGCACCCCTATGTTCATAGCAGCACAATTTATAATCCTAGTAGCTAAGATGTAGAAATAGCCAAAGTGCCCATCAGTAGATGAGTGGATAAAAAAGCTGTGGTACATTTATACCACAGAATACTATGCAGCAGTAAAAAAGAAGAATCTCTTACCTTTTGAGACAGCATGGAGGGACATGGAGAGGGTCAATTGGGAAAAAAGGAGACGTATGTAATACTTTCAATAATAAAGATTAAAAAAAAAAGAACTGAGAAATAAACTGGTATATTCATACTGTGGAAAATACACAACCATGAAAAGGAATGAGTCATAGTCACCACATGGTTGAATCTGACAAACATAATGTTGAATGAAAGACGCCAGACATAAAGGAGCACATGAGTGCATTCACATTATGTTACAAAACAAGCAAAACATATTATGTAGACATGTACATATAAGTAGCGACACTATGAAGGAAAAAACAGAATGATAATTACAGGAGTCAGGATATTGGTTATCTCTAATGTGAGGGGTTATGACCAGGGAGAAGCACACCTCATTACTGGCTCCATGCTTCAGAAGGGGAAGCTGAGGCACAGAGAGTAAGTGACTTGCCCAACGTGACACTGCAATTATTGGCAGCAGTTGATGTTTATTTGAGAGCTAATTCTCTGTAAGGCACTGTGTTTGGCATCTCGTCTTCACAGGAAGTCAGTGTAGGGTAAGGTTATGGCCGTCACTTAGTGGAGGACGCTGAGCCTCAAAGCAGGCATCTGACGAAGGGGATAATGAGTCTCCTATTCCTTTTTTCTGAGTGTATTGCCTCTTCAGCAGTTCACCAACAGAATCACAATACTAATGCTCACACTTGCTGCAGACTTCCTGTGTGCCAGGCGGTAGTAAGAGTCCTGTGTGCCCCATCAGCACACTGCAGGTGATACCCACCTTCAGAGCTCTGGGAAGTTGGACAGGTCCAGTACCTGGCACAGTTGAGGGCACATTGCATTAGGTTCACTACTGTGCTCCTGAGTTAAGTGCAATTATTTTATTTTTATTTTTTTAATATATTTTATTGATTTTTCAGAGTAAGGAAGGGTGAGGGACAGAGAGTTAGAAACATCGATGAGAGGGAAACATCGATCAGCCGCCTCCTGCACACCCCCCACTGGGGATGTGCCCACAACCAAGATACATGCCCTTGACTGGAATCGAACCCAGGACCCTTCAGTCCGAAGGCTGACACTCTAACCACTGAGCCAAACCGGTCAGGGCAATTAAGCACAATTATTACTGTCACTTTACAGATGAGGAAACTGAGGCAGAGAGGGGCAAAGCCAAGACCACCAAACCGGTAACTGGCACAATAAGATGCTTTTTCCTCTTACTGCCTTCTTCAATGGAGGAGATAAAGGTGATGATGACAACAGCTGCAGGCACCTACTCAACTGCATATTAGGCTCTACCAAAAGCTTAATATGCAAATTGTCCCCTCAGGCGGTCGACCAAATGGGACTTCAACCGGGAGTTCAACCGCTGCTATGACATATGCTGACCACCAGGGGGCGAAAGGACATAGGGGAAAATAAAAACAACCAGCAGCAGAAGCGACAGGGCCACTGCTGCTCCCAGGCACTGAGGGAGCTGGGCAGGGGGCAACCAGCAGCAGAAGTAAGGGGGGAGGTGGGGGCTGACACCAAGAAAGAAACAAAAAACAAAACGACCAGTGGTGGGGGGGACGGGGCCACCACACCCAGGCCCCAGCTGACAGCAAGCAGCTGGGCAGAGGGCTTTGGGGTCCCACCCAGAGGTCCTCACACACATGCACGAATTTCGTGCATAGGGCCCTAGTTACTGTATAAAAGGCATCATTCAGTACCCACTCTTCTGAGACCTGCTGGTCACGCATTTCATCCAGACTGATGCCTGTGGCCCCAGTTCGTTGTCGTCATTGTCACCACACAGCATGGTGCTGTATGAATATACCACAGTTCTGATCATGCACACTGGGCACTGTTCTGGGCTCTGCGGTTATAAGTATGCAGGACATATGCTGGCACATGTGCATGAGTTCTCACAGGACACGTCTAGCAGTGTAATTGCTGAGACAGAGTTGGTGAATTTTCACTTAACCAGAATATGCTGTGTTTTTCAAAGTGGAGTACTACCTGCACTCCCATCAGCAGAGATCCAGAGCTCCCATTGCCCAGGGTCCTCATCTGAGTATCACCAGGCCTTTTGTCCAGCAGGAGGGCGTGCCGGGGTGGTTCACCGGTTCTAACGTGATCTAACTGGCTCCCCCACCAAGCCACTTACTCTTGACGTCCAGCTGGGCAGCGTACTTGGTGAACCCCTTCAGGCAGACCTTCTCACCCAGCAGGGAGAGGAACTCTTCAAAGGCGGGGCCGGCATCCTCGTTGTTGTACATCTCCTCCTCCGAGCTCTGGCCTGCCCTGCAGTAGAGGATCCCCACTTTGTGTTTCCGGCAGAGCTGCAGAGGTGAGAGCGGCTTTATGGAGGCAGGACAGGTAGAAATGTCAGAGAGGATGGAACAAAGGGGGGCTTTCTTGGGAACTGAGCCCAGGAAATTGCTGGAGTGACAGGAATTTAGGGCCACAGCCAGAGGAAGGAAAAAGGCATGGGACATGTCCCAGTTGTCTTGTCTCTCTCCCTTCCTTCCATTACAGAGAGGCATGACAAGGTGCCCATGCCTTGGATTTTTAATCTATCTATGGAAGGTAATGCCATTCTCTCATGAAAGAGATTGTTGCCTGGGCCGGCTTCCCAAAGTAGGTGGATTGGAGCTGGCTAAGACTCTGCAAAAGGAAATTCTGAAGCGTGCAGGGATCAGTAGGGTTAACACTGTTTTTTTAGGGGGTGGGCCTGTAATAACCATGTGTGTTTTTTTTTAACATATCTCTGATTCCCCAGGTCGCTGGTGACTGGACCATGGACTGACACCTGACCTAGTGTGAGCCAGGTAGAGGCTCTCCTGGGCTGAGAATCAGTGAGCTGGTCTCTGCAAGCGGCCACAATTCTAACAGCAACTCTGAGAGCTGAGGGAGGGCCACAGTAGCAGAGGTACCAGTGTACAAAGGGAGAGAGAAAACCCAAGTGTATGCACGCGCGCGCGCGCGCGCGCACACACACACGAACCTGGTGGTTCCTTTATCCCTAGACTATTTTCCTCCTGAGACACAGTTATCTTACTGCTCTTAGCAATCCCAGAATTTGATAACAGATTCCTCCTTTTATTGAAACTAGCTTAAGTTGGTTTCTGATGTTTGAAAAAAAAAGTGATGAAGACAGAAAATACCAGGAGTGGGGCTGCTGGCTGTGCCCCAGTGCGACCGCCCCACACACCCTCACCCGGCCCCAGCTCACCCCTTGCTCGTCGAGCTTCAGCAGCTGCTCCGTCACCTTGGGAGTATTGAGAGCCAGCCGCAGGCAGTGGATGTTAAGCTCAGGAATGACATACTCCAGGGCATCCTTCAGGGGTAGGCCCCGCCCGGTCCCATGCTTAGTGGATGTGGGTGTGGCATCCTCCAGGATGGAGCCCCGCAGGGTGATGAGCTGCTCAAGGGAGAGAAGAGACTGTTAGGAGGCTCTTGGGAACCAGGAAAGGATCAGGGGTGGGCAAACTTTTTGACTCGAGGGCCACAATGGGTTCTTAAACTGGACCGGAGGGCCGGAACAAAAGCATGGATGGAGTGTTTGTGTGAACTAATATAAATTCAAAGTAAACATCATTACATAAAAGGGTACGGTCTTTTTTTTCAATAGTTTTATTCATTTCAAATGGGCCGGATTAGAACATATGTGCGATGGTCAGTAGCTTGGGCTCTAGGGCCAGAAAGCCCTTGGTCTGGACCAGGACTTGAACTTGATGCCTTTTGGCTGTGTGATCTTGTCTAAGTGACTTCCTATTTCTGAGCCTCATGTGTCTTCTTTTGTGAAATGGGTAGAGTGACAGTATCATAACCCCAAAGGGGTGTTGGGAGGACTAAATGGGACAGTGAATGGAACATAACTTTTAAAAAAAATTGATTTCAGAGAGGAAGGGAGAGGGAGATAGACAGAAACATCAATGATGAGAGAGAATGATCAGCTGCCTCTTGCATGCCCCCTACTGGGGGATTAAGCCCGCAACCTAGGAATGCGACCCGATTGGGAATCAACGGTGACCTTCTGGTTCATAGGTTGATGCTTAACCACTGAGCCATGCTGTCCGGGCATAACTATGTTTGTTTTAACAGATACTGACTCAGTGCCTCCTAAGTGCCAGCCCTGTTCTAGGTAGAGTGAACAAAACAAAGACTCTTATTTCATGGAGTTGGCATTTTAATGGGAAGTGGATTATGTCAGGGAGTAAGAAGTATAACAAATAAAATAGGCTCCATGAGATAGGCATTCAAATGGACACTCTCACTGTCATTACAATATTATATGTAAACATAATACCATGAGCTCTTATGTAAAACACCTGCCTCTCTGGCCATCAGTACATGAAGACTTGGGTCTTCAAATGTGGCACTCATTTTTTTAAATTGATTTTAGAGAGGAAAGGAGAGGGAGAGAGATAGAAACATCAATGATGAGAGAGCCAGGGATCGAGCCGGCAACCGAGGTACATGCCCTTGACCGGAATCGAACCCGGGACCCTTCAGTCTGCAGGCTGACGCTCTATCCACTGAGCCAAACCAACTAGGGCTGTGACACTCATTTTTAATCTGGTTTCTTTCTTTAAAAAAATTTTTTTTTATTACCATTTTATTTTAATTTACATTTTAATCCTCACCTGAGGCTATTTTCCATTGATTTTTAGAGAGAGTGGAAGAGAGAGGGAAAGACAGAGAGAAGCATCAACATGAGAGAGCCACATCAATTAGTTGCCTCCTGCACATGCCCTGACCAGGGCCAGGGAGGAGCCTGCAACTGAGGTACATGCCCTTGATCGGAATCAAGCCCAAGAACCTTTAATCCCCAGGCTGACACTCTATCCACTGAGCCAAACTGGCTAGGGCTCAATCTGGTTTCTTGACAAAATCACAATCACAGATACCACCAAGAAAACTTTCAGTCTGGAAGCTGGGAAGAGATACATAATGCTCTTTCAAGGCCTGCAGAATGAGCAGAGCTTCAGGCTCATCAAGGAACCAAAAGGTTATGAATTTGATTCCTGGTCAGGGCACATACGGTGTGGGTCTTGTGTCCCTCCTTTCTCTCCTAAAAATGTTATTCAGTTAGAACAGTGGTTCTCAACCTTCTGGCCCTTTAAATACAGTTCCTCATGTTGTGACCCAACCATAAAATTATTTTTGTTGCTACTTCATAACTGTAATGTTGCTATGTTATGAATCGTAATGTAACTATCTGATATGCAGGATGATCTTAGGCGACCCCTATGAAAGGGTCCTTCGACCGACAAAGGGGTCGCGACCCACAGGTTGAGAACCGCTGAGTTAGAATAAAAACGAAGTAGGGACACCTGAAAAAAAAAATTCACAATCAATGGTTCTGATTCAATTGGTCTGTGGTGGGGCCCAGGCATATATGTATGTATGTATACATACACTTATATATGTGTATACTTACACACACACACACACACACACATATATTTTTAATACCACTCAGGTGATTGTGACATGTAGTCAGGGTTTAAAACCTTTAGTCAAGCCAATCTTGTCCATTTAATTCTACTTCCCCAAATGTTGCTTTCTAAGTTGTCCCTACAGCTGGCCACGTGACTAGTTCAGGCAAGGAGATGTGAAAGGGAATTCAGCTTGGGGAGGACTCCTGGGACAGATTTCTCCCTTATAAGAGGAAATTCCCTTTCACCTGCCCATTTCTTCTTGCTAAGGACATTGGTGTGCTGGTAAGATATTTGAAGCTGTGACAGCCACCTTGTGATCATGAGGAAAGAGACAAAAAAAAAATCACAGAGAAGTCAATCCCTACAGCCAATTTCCTCCAGATTATTGTTAGTATAATAAAGTAACACCCTATTTTAGTTTTAGCAATGGCTAGTAAGGTTTTCTGTTACTTTGTAGACAAAGTAAATTCTAACTGATATACTTCATAACAAGTCACATTTATGAAGGTTCAGTTTATTGCACTGTATTTCAAGTATGATAGTAGTTATCTAGTTATATGTATACATCTGTTTAAGAAAGATTTTATCTCCATTTTACAGATAAGAAAATGAAAGTTCACCCTGGCCAGGTGGGTCAATTGGTTGGAGTGTTGTCCCAAACACCAAAAAGGTGGTGGGTATAATTCCTGGTCAGGGCACATATCTTGCTTGTGGGTTCGATCCACAGTCAGGGTGCATATAGGAGGTAACTGACCAATATTTCTATCTCTCTTCCCCTTCCTTTCTCTCTAAAATCAATAAAAACCTATCTTCAGGTGAGGATTAAAAAAAATAAACCCACAGGTGATCATTGATAGTAGGGTAGGTAACTGGTACTCGACGCCTCCCACAACAACATCAAAATTACAACTAAAATACAGAACAACCATCATTTAGAACCACCTGAAATCTGGCTGAATGGAAGTCCTACAACTAGAGAAGTAAAGAAGAAAGTACATTGAGACTAGTAGGAGGGGTGGAGGCGTGGAATGGGCTGGTCCAACACCAACGTGTGGTGTTTTTTTAATTGGGAGGAGTATCTCGGCTGCGGAAGCCTCCCGTGAGGAGCAAGGTGTCCCAGCCCACACCAGACCCCTCAATCCAGGGTTCCAATACCAGGAAGAGAAGTCCCTGTAACTTTGGGCTGTAAATACCATTGGGGATTGTGGCTAAGTGACATGGAAGGTGCTGGAGACCCAAGCAGTTCCTCTTCAAGGGCTGATTCTGGAGACCCAGGCAGTTTCTCTTAAAGGGCTGGTGCTGGAGACCCAGGCAGTGTCTTGGGGGGATCCAGGAACATATGGGGAGGAACTGGATTATCTAACATCAGAGCAAGAACACAGGGGTGGCTTTCTCCCAGACAGGGGTACTCACAAGGGTCATTGTTACTATGCTGAGACCTCCTCTGCTGCAGAGCTGTCTGCCAGGTGCCATATCTGAATCTCCATTCAACTTGGCTCTCACACTGTTTGATCCTACCTGGTGATTCTCTGAAACACCACCCAACCTAAGCTGTTTGCAGTGGCTTTTCCATATGAATGGCCTGTTATGGTTCAGGCTCCAGACTTTCCTAAAATCTCTCACACAAGTAGCAGCTGGCTTCAGCGTGCCCCATACATCTCAATAAGAGGCCGCAGGCCCAGTCCTAGCAGCAGCCTGCCTTGCTTCTCAGCTTGGCCTTTCCTGAGCACTTCCAATCCTAACACAAGTAGCAGCTACTGTAGATCACTCTGCAGCTCCTGATGGGTAGCCCCAGGCAGGGTACAGACAGTGGCTGATTTTGCACCTCCAGGGGAGGACCCCAGAGCCAGTGCACCCAGCCTCAGACCATGCCAGATTATAACTATACATCCATGAGTGACACACTCAAGGGGCAGACTCAGTGAGCACTAAAGCTCCACTGAAGCAGTCCTGCTCCATAGGGATGTCTCCTGCAGAGCTGCTCTTCCATTGTAGTTGCAGCTGATCCTCACAGCCAATTGGTCTTGGGGTCAATTCCAGCGACACCAACAGCAATCAAGGCTCAACTATAACAGGGTAGTGCACACAGCGCACATAGAGGTGCACCTAGAATGCCCAGCTCAGGTGACTGGGAAGGCTGAGCCACTGGGCCCTACAGGATACCTACTACACAAGGCCACTCTACCAATTCCAGGAGACATAATAGCTCTACCTAATACATAGAAATAAACATGGGGAAGTAGCCAATATGCAGAGATGAAGAAACATGTCACAAATGACAGAACAAAAGAAACCTCCAGAAAAAGAACTAATGAAATGGAAGCAAGTAAACTATTAAATACAGAGTTCAAAACAATGGTTATAATGATGTTGTCTCTTTCCTCATGATCACAATGGTTATACTGAGATCTTCAAGGGACTTAGTGAGAATTTCAAAGAAATTAGTAAGAACATCAAAGACATGAAAAAAGACGAGTCAGAAATAAAGGGTATACTAACTGAAATGAAGAATAATTTCAGGGAATCAATAGTAGAGAATGCTGAGAATCAAATCAGCAATTTGGAATATGAGGAAACAAAAAGCACCCAATTAGAACAGCAAAAAGAAAAATGAATCCAAAAATATGAAGATAGTATAAGGATCGTCTGAGACAACTTCAAGCATCCCAACATTTGTATCATGGGTGTGCCGGAAAAAAAGAGAGGGAGTAAGAAATTGAAAACCTATTTGAGAAAACAATGCCAGAAAATTTCCCTTACCTGGTAAAAGAAATAGACTCTAGGAAGCATACAGAGTCCCAAACAAGATGAACTCAAAGAGGCCCACACCAAGACATTATCAATTAAAATGCCCAAGGGTTAAAGACAAAGAGAGAATCTTAAAAGCAGCAAGAGAAAAGTAATTAGTTACCTATATGAACCTATAAGATAGCACCCATATGACTGTCATCTGATTTCTCAACAGAAATTTTGCAGGCCAGAGGAGAGTGGCAAGAAATATTCAAAGTGATGAATAGCAAGGACCTTTAACCAAGATTACTCTACCCAGCAAAGCTTTCATTTAGAACTGAAGGTCAGATAAAAAGCTTCACAGACAAGAAAAAGCTAAGGAAGTTCATCACCACCAAACCATATTATATGAAATGTTGAAGGATATTTTTTCAACAATTGAATCTAAAAAGCAAAATAAATGAACAAGGATTCTGATGAACAAAATACACTGATGAATAAAACAGGACCAGAAGCATGGAAGTATGGAAGAGACTGACGAATCTCAGAGGGAAGTGGGGCAGGGGGGTGGGTGGGAAGAGATTAACCAAAGATCTTTTTTTTTTTTTTTTAAAAAAATATGTTCCATTGACGGCCGACACCCTATCCACTGAGCCAAACCGGTCGGGGCTAACCAAAGATCTTATGTGCATATAGAGGCCTGGTGCACAAATTTGTGCATGGGTGGGGCCCCTTGGACTGGCTGGCGAAAAGGGATGATCAGGGCTGGCCAGCTGGGAGGAAGGACCGTGGGAGGTTGGCTGGCCAAGGGAGGAACTGCAGGAGGTTGGCTGGCCAGGGGGAGGGAACGTGAGAGGTTGGCTAGCAATAGGAGGTTGGCTGTGGGAGAGCACTGACCACCCAGCTGGCTGCGGGGAGGGACTGTGGGAGGTTGGCCGGCTGCGGGAGGTTGGTTGTGGGAGCACACTGATCACCACGGGAAAGCTCTTGCATTGAGTGTCTGCCCCTGATGGTTAGTGCATGTCATAGCTATTGGCCGGTTGTCCAGTTGTAATGGTTGCTTAGGCTTTTATATATATAGATATGCATTACCTATGGACACAGATAATAGGGTAGAGAAGGCCTGGGGCAGGGTAGGAACCCAGTGGAGGGGGATAATGGGGACATCTGTAATACTCTAAATACAATAAAGATATTTTTTTAAATGTGGAAAAAAGAAAAAAGAAAACACCCCACAACTTAAAACGAAAATGTAAGCTCTAAGATGTTAGGCGCCTTATCTAAGATCACTGTAGCTAAGTGGCTGAACCGGGTTCCAACCCAGGCTTGAGTTCTCCAAAGCTCATTATTCTTTTCCTTTGAAAATGTTTTTGTCTGTGAAGTATAATCCATAACACACATAAGCAAAGCTGAAGGAATTATCACAGAGTGAACATCTTGATAATCACCACCCTATAAAAAACACAACATTCCTAGCTCCCAGAAGCCTTTCTGTGCTTTCCCCATGGCAACCTTATCCTGATTTCTAACCCCATAACTTATTGTGCCTGTTTCCTGCAGGTTGCGTTTTTTATATCTGGCTTTTGTCTCTGAATGCAATGAGTATGAGATTTGACCATGTTGCTGCAAGAGGCTGACATTTTTACCATGATGGATTTAATCCACTCTACTGTTGACGAGCATAGAAACGGCTTCCAGTGTTCGACAACTGTGAGGTGCTGTCAGGAACATTCACAGAAGCACCTCTTAGCTCACATGAACATATTTTCTTTTGGATTTATACCTAGGAGAGAAATTGCTGCATCACCAGGCTTGTTAATAGGCAATTACACTGCACTACAAAGTTTTCCAAGTGGTTGTACCAATTTCCACTCGCCCACCCTGTCTGAGAACTCCTGCTGCTTTGCATTCTCACTAACACTCGCTCAGGCTGGCCACTAGGTGATGCCATATCTGGGGCTAGGCACAGTAGCTCCAGGACCACACCAAGATGGCACAGCAGAGTCTGCAGCAGTACAAGGAAAAAACTAGACCCTGAGGGACTGTTAACAAAATACACTTGGGTTTATGGTTTAAAGACTAAGGAGGACCAGTTCTAACTGGTAAAACATGTTCACCCTATGTCAACAGACACAGGAGGTGGCAAAAATAATGTGTCATGACATTGCTTTTAAATATACAGCTGACCCTTGCCAAACTGAACCTGGAGGTGTGCGTGGAAGGAATGGAATGACCTCATGCTTGGGAGTTCCCAGTTCTGGTCTTGGTAGTTAATACAAACAAATCTCTTATCATAAGCAGGGGAGTATTGAAATAGATCATGAAAAGCAATGACATCTTACGCTTTGGCCTTGGAACTATGGGTTCAATTAATGGACCAACAACAAGATCAGTGTATTAGTATCCTGCAGACACTGCTCCAAAGCACCCTTTGCTGGGACTAGGGAACAGCATGGACCAGAAATCCTCATATTCTCTTCCACAACGGAGACAGGTGGCCTATGGTCACACTTTGGCTCTGACTACTTGACCCCAAGCTTTTCCTTCTTTGCTGGGGACAATAAGTAGGGCACTGGCAGGCTGCAACAAGTGGCCACCTCTACTTTCTGACTGGTCCTGTCCACTGCCATGTACTACCTGGATTGTGACAACAGCCTCCTCCAGGCCTCCTTCCTCCTGCCCTCCTGCCAAGTCCCTTCTTCCCATAGCAGCCTGAGTCAGACCATGTCTCTGCTCTACACAGAACCTGCTAAGGATTTCCCATCACTTTCAGAATAAAATCTACACTTATTGTTCCTCCTGCAAGGCCCTGGCATCTCACTGAGGGAAACTTGTCAGGTAAGCCACAAAAGGACCTCAGGGCCACGTAAACAAGGAGGTTCCTTTCTATACAGATGGTTCTCCACCAGCATCCCTGTCTTTCTCTGTGCTGGGTGCACCCTCCTTTAAGCACATTTTCCTGGGAGGCCACTTGGAAGTCAGTCTGCCTGGGTTTGAATACTGGCTTCACCCCTTCTCCAGCTGTGTAACCCTGGGCCCTTTTCCTCATCTATAAAATAGAGATAATAGTGCCTGCCTCAAAGGGTTATCAGGATTCAATAAGATAATACATATACAGTACTTAGCATTGTATCTGGCATACAGTGAGCATTCAATAATATTAGCCATTATTACATGTACATGTGTCAAATGTATTTGCACAAAGCCACACATGCAGTTAAGAATTAAAAGGTCTCAATCAATACACTATTACATTTAATATAAGATTCTCCCTTTTCCACTTTGTACACTTAGGTACTGTTTAAATTCTTAACAGCGAGTGACTTACTTTTTAAATAAAGAAAAAAATAAAAATATAAACCTCTAACCTTAACAAAACTAAGGTCTGTCAAAAACTCACACTGGGAGGTCTAAATGGAATTCACTGAGCTTGGTGGACCAGGCAGTTCCTGGTTTGGGTCTCCCTATGTCATGGGAGACATTGCCAGGAAAGGGGCTGAGGACAGGGCAGCCCTGGCCTGGGTTTGTCCTATCCAGGTTTAGGGGCTGACACTTAGGTGTGTGCTGCCAAAGCCCAGCTCCAAGTCTGTCCTTGCCCCAGTGGGAAGTTCGGTGCTGCCAACACACTCTCCTTTTGCCAGGAGATGTAGGCCTGCTTGGCTGTCTGCTTGGTGGCCGGTGGTGGTGGTGGCCATATGGGGCAGACCAGCCAGCTGGCTTGGAAAACAGCCGGGGCCCTCGTTCTGGCCCCACGCCTTGGTTTATAAGAGCCTGCTACATGTGTGTAAACAGGAGAACAGAACTCTCTGCATGAACTCAACCCTTGCTCCCCAGAGTGTACCTCTGACCTTGCATCAGAGGGCGATGGCCACAACAGCAGTGTCATCATAATATCTGCCACTAGAGCTCCCTGCCTTGCAGCTTGTGCTTCCACACCTGTGCTCTTCTTGCCACTTCAAGAAATGGGGCAGCACAAAGTCTATTTTACAGATGAAGATGCTGAGGTGCCCAGAAGAAATCCATCTGCTGAAGGTCACTAGGCTAATGAGTGGCAGAGCCAGACCGAACCCAAGGCTGTCTGCTCCCAGAGTCAGAATTCAGTTTTGACCGGAGAGTGAATGTGATGAGTGGTGAAGAGCATGAGCTCAGGACCCAGGCAGTTTGGGTCCATGTCCAGCTCTGCCATAGACTTCAATGTCCTCATCTATAGAATGAGGATCATAATGAGACTGTAGAGAGAATTTGAAGGGTAAGTGCATATAAACACTTAGGACAATGCCTGGCAGGAATACTAGTATGTGCTAAAAGTGTTAGCTATTGTTACTACTCTGAGGCTATGAAATCCTGTTCTACCACCACGACAGAAAGGGTCTTGGGAAGGAACCAGGCAAATCTTGCTGCCTTTCCCTCCAACTCCAGATGATGAGGTCCCCGGGCCTGAGTGCCCAACAGGGCAGTTATGCAAGGACTCAGCCTACGGCTGAATCTACGTATGACTTGTGTGTGTGTGTGAGGATAAACAAAGGTCTGCTTGTGGTTGTGAACTTCATGGTGGGTCAAAATTCACAGGCCTGACTGGCATGGAAAAGGGGACAGTGGATGAGACCACTCCCAATCGCTGACATCATTGGCCTTTCCCTAAGTGCCAGGCCCAGCAATGACCACTTTATATGTGCAATCTCACAGAGCCTACACCAGTCCAATGAAACTGAAATTCCTATGAGGGAAACAGGCTGTGAGAGAAGCTACATGCCCAAGATTTCACAGCTGCTGAATGGCCAAACCAGGATCCACACCAGGCTTCCCTCATACTCATTTCTCCTTCCTTGCTTGACTTTCCACCTTGTCATACATACTATATAATTTATTAAGGTATCTGTGTATTGTCTGCCTCCCCCACAGGAATGCAGTCTCATGAGTATTTTTGCTGCCTTATTCATTACTTCCTGTTCTCTCAGTGCCCAGCATAGAGTTGGCAGAGGGCAGTTCCGAGTGATTCTCTCTCTTTTATTAAAAAAATATTTTTTGTTCATTAGGGAGAGAGAGAGAGAGAGAGAATCAACATCAATTGGCTGCCTCCTGAACATCCCACAACCTGGGCACAGGCCCTGGCCAGGAATAGAATCGGCAATCTCCTGGTGCATGGGTTGATGCTCAACCACTGAGTCACAATGGCTGGGCCTGAGTGAATCTCTATGGGGTGGATAAAACTCCAACCTGTGGCCCTGAGCCTCAGGCCCCACCTGGGCAGACTGGAGGTTGGTTTTGTGGGTAGTAAGGAGATGGAAGGAGGCACATGCCAGAAATGGCTCTAAGCCAGTTTCAAACTTATTGAAAAGGAACCACAGCAAAAATATTGCACCCTGATCCAATATCTCCACACCAAAGTCTCATGACTCTCAGAATGTGCAATGCAGTCTGGTATTTTAAAAATCCATTCTACATATTCTATTTCCACTAACAACAACATAAAAATACTGAAACTAAGCTGAGTTCACAACTCATGAATGGGTCTGACATAGAGAGTCTAACCCAGCCGTGGGCAAACTATGGCCCGCGGGCCAGATCCGGCCCGTTTGAAATGAATAAAACTATTGAAATAAAAGACCGTACCCTTTTATGTAATGATGTTTACTTTGAATTTATATTAGTTCACACAAACACTCCATCCATGCTTTCGTTCCGGCCCTCCGGTCCAGTTTAAGAACCCATTGTGGCCCTCGAGTCAAAAAGTTTGCCCACTCCTGAACTAAGCTGTTACTGAAATCCCAGAAGCAGCTGAGCTGTGGTTGGAGCACAGGCTGACACCTCACTGTACCACTTACTGGAGGGTGCTTTGGGCAAGTCCCTTAACCTTTCTATGCCTGTTTCCTCATCTGTGAATGGATAATAGTGCCTTCATCACAGAACTGTCATGACATTTAAGTGAGTGAACAGACATAAAAGGGTATAGAAAATGCCCAACACATAGTGTTAAACAGCTATAGCAAATATTATTAGTATTTGGTGATCATTGCCACTACACCTAGCAGTTTCCCATGTCATACAACAGTGTCATACAGTGTGAGCTCTCTCCTCACATTCTGCCCCCATGCTCATGTGGCCAGAAAGGCAAGGAGAGAGAGGAGAGTGCTGTAGAGACAGGAGTAGGTGACCACCTGCAAAATGGGGCACAAGGTTTGGGGGTTGCCTCCCCTCAGCTGCCACAAAGCTTCTGTTATCACATTCCCCCTCAGTGGGAAGGACTTCATGAGGGGTTGGGGCTGGGTTCTTGGTATAGCACAGTCGTGGGCAAACTACGGCCCGCGGGCCGGATCCGGCCCGTTTGGCTGTTCTATCCAGCCTGCGGAGCCGAAAGAGCGGAGGGTTCTCTTGCTCTCCCCTCCGCTCCTTCATCAGCAGCAGTGTTAACATATATTAGTTCACACAAACACTCCATCCATGCTTTTGTTCCGGCCCTCCAGTCCAGTTTAAGAACCCATTGTGGCCCTCGAGTCAAAAAGTTTGCCCACCCCTGGTATAGCAACTACCTATCTGGATGAGTTCCAGGCTTGGCTGGCCCCTCACACCATGCTTGGGCAAACGCCAGGCCCAAGGGGCTATGCAGGGCTGAGGGAGACCCATTTGGGGGGACCTTCCCAGCTGACAATTGCTTCTTTTCTGGAAAGGTTTTTTGGAAATCTCCATTGTTTTTGTTCTCCCAGTTCCCCTTTTTTTGGTCAAGCAGCCTCCTCCAGGTGGCTCTGATGGAAGTGTCAATAACAGTGCCTTGCGCCCTGCCCCAGTTTCCTCTATCATCCCTGATGACAATGGCTGGCCCAGGATGTGTGTGGACTTGTGATCCAAGCAGAACCAGAGTCCTTCCCAGAGATTCAGCAGATAAGAGTGTCTTCCCTGTAGAGAGAAAGTCATAAAGATATAGAAGAATTGAGCGGCCAGTCTCCATTTTCCCGTGACATGAAGAGAGTTTGTTGGAGGCAAAAGAGAATGACAATCACGATCTAAAAAGCTGAGCAGAATGGAGAGATGAGGAGGCAGAGTCCTCTGGTGACATTGTTGGAGTGCCTGGGGCCACCATGCCAGAAGCTAGCCCTACCCCTCGATTTGCAGATATATGAACCAATGAATTCTTTTTCTGGCTTAAAATGTTAGAAGTAGATTTCTGTTACTTATAACTTAAGAGCCTAATCAAGCAGGGTGCCCCCAATAAGCCTTGTTCCTTAGTCACAGCTGACATGTAATCTAGAGGAAGGCCTCTGACCAAGCCAGGACAACGGGATTCTCCATTCAGGATGAAGAAATGCAATGGGAGCGTTTTGAGCCATCAGCATCAACAGCAGTGCTTTGGGCTGAGATTTCCCAATTCCTGCCCTGCCCAGGCATGCTGCCTTAAATCTTTTTTCCACACTGCAGGACACCTCATGGTCCTGAAAGAATGCTCTACATACATTCCTTTAATAATTTCTTGCAAATAGAAGACCCAGGGCTCTGCAGTGAGACACAACAGATTCCAGTTCTGGCCTGGACACTCATTCACTGATCTTAGACAAGTTTAATTTCTCTGAGTCTTACTTTTCTCTTCTGTAAAATGAGGAGACTTGTGTTTGTGAAGTTATCGGGAGGATTACATGAGATGAAGCAGCTGAAGCGCTTGGCCATAGAACCTGGCTCAGAGGAAGAGTGCACAGTTGTGAGCAGCTATTATTTACATAATAGGGAACCTACCTCTCGGGTCCGGAAGATGATCCTATACTGGTACTGAGGCCCATGGTCCTTGTGGTCCTCCAGCTTCTCCCGTTTGATGCTTACAGCCACTGGCCCTAGCTTGTCATCCACACCAAAGTAATTGGCATGCTCTGTGAGAGAAGAGTAGGTGAGTTCAGAGTCAGGTCTCTGGTGATATCCCACGGCAGGCCTACTGAGGGGATGGCGGGTGTAGGCTCTCAGCCCGGTCACGGCCACATTCAATGGAGAGACCATAAGAAGTGAACGCCCATCTTACTACACCATGTCTGCCAAGTCACACAACTTGGCAACCCTGGGTTTGTCTGCATTTCCTACATGACAACGATGAGCTGGACCTGAGCAGGAGCTGCCCTGTGCTTAGTCCCTGGTTGGTGTGCTTCACTTCTGTACATGTCCTGCCTGGGTTTGTGGTCTCTGCACTATGCTATGTTGCCTCGTGGAATTGCCCCACCAGCACCAACAAATTTAATGATATATGAAGCCTGTCTCTCCCTGGTGTTAATGACTTCAAAACATCAATAATTCCACCTTCAAAGGGGATCCAGAGCCTCCCTATTTCTTCCCTGCCCCTATCCTAGATGTGTCTAGCATCGCCTTCTTCTTGGCTCTCTATCCCGAGAGGGAGGCTGTGAACATAGTCCTCTCCTGCTCAGAACCTCCTGCAGCTCCATCTCACTTGGGGTAAAAGTGAGAGTCGTCATTATGGCCCACAAAGTCCCATATGATCTGTCCCTGTCACCTTTCTGCCTTAGCTCCTTCTCTTCTCCCCCAGTCGTTCACCCCAGCAACAATGGCTTTCTTCCTATTTGGTGTTTCAGGACTATCATACTTGTTGTTCCCTGTGCTGGAAACACTGTCCCTAGTCTTCCTCCCCTACCTCCTTCAGCTCAGTACTCAAATGGCACCTACTAGGAGGTTCTTCCCAACCATTCCCTATTGAAAATCGTAACCTCCCACCCTAACACTTTATTTTTCTCTTGGCTGCTTTACTTTTCTCCATAGCACTTCCTACCATATGACACCTTACATATTTTATCTATATATCTAGTTTTAAAAACATGTTTTTATTGATTTCAGAGAGAGGAAGGGATATGGAGAGAGAGATAGAAACATCAATGATGAGAATCATTGATAGGCTGCCTCCTGCACACCACCTACTGGGGATCGAGCCCACAACCCGGGCATGTGCCCTGACCAGAAATTGAACTGCAACCTCCTGGTTCATAGGTCGATGTTCAATCACTGAACTACACCGGCCAGGCCATTTATCTAATTTTATTATTTGCCTTACACCCACCCCTAAAACATTATAGTGCTAGGAAAACAAGATTTTTAACTGTCCAATACTGTATCCCCAGGTTCTAGAGAGTGCTGACATACGGTGAACCAGGCACATGTTTGCTAAATAAATGCCTACCTATTGCCTCACATAGCTCAAGGCTTTGGCGTGCCAGCCCTGTGTCCTGAGGCTTGCTCACTAAATCTTCACAGCTCTGCTCTGACATAGTTCCCAGCACACAATGAGTAAATGAGCAGGGGAGTCTCAGAGACAAACTACTGCCCGCCTGCCTGCCCCAGTCACCTTTGCCCACGAAGTAGTCCTGGTAGTAGCGGGCGCCCAGGTCCACATGCTCGATGCTGTACTGCTGCGGGCGACTCTGCGTCCTCTGTTGCTCCTTGGGCACCTCCAGCACAGAGATGCTGGCGTTGGTGCGGTAGGTGCTGGGGTCGGCCAGGCGACACTCGCTCCCACCCAGGGAGGCGGCTGAGGCCCGGGAGAAGCTCACATTGCGCTCACACTCGCCACCGATCTCATTGCGGAAGTGTGGGCAGCTGAGCAGCAGGTCGTTGCTGTTGTCATCGCCCAGGTCCTGCTCCAGGTTCTCCTTATAGTTCAAGTCCTCCATACTGGTGAAGGCCGGGTCCAGGCCCCCAAGGCCATGGGCCCGCGACACTGTGAGGGACTCCATGGCCGAGGCAGCTGAGGCCCCAGTGGTGGTGTTCCGCCTCTGGGCCGAGGACACCCTGTTGGCAGCCGCCTCATGGAGGTCGAACAGCATGCTTTGCACATCAAAATGGGCAAAACTCTTCTGGCAGACCCATGGCCTGCTGGCCTCCGGGGGGCTCCGCCCTTCCTCTGCCTCCCCTGGGGACCGGCCAGTGTCACCTTCTGGTTTATTGCTCCTCAGCTTCCGGAAGATGGACGAGTCCACTGTGTCCCCACTGCCAAGGCCCCGCACAGGCTTCTTGCGGGCCCTCTCCTTCTCCTTCCCGGGCTGTAGTGGGAGAAGGTTGTCCCTGGTGGGCTGCTCGTGGCGGAGATCTCCCTTGGCTCCGCTGATGCTCCCTGGAAGGTGTGGGCCTGAATGGGCCTGGAGGAGCTCCGTGAGGTTCTGGGAGCCCTGGGCCTCTGGCTGCTCGTTCCGGAACTCGTTGAGAATGTCAAAGAAGCTTTGCTCAGGCATGCCCTGCACATCGATAGAGGAGGTGCTTCCATATTCACGGAAGAGAGGCAAGGTCCCCATGAGCCTACCCCCCTTAGATTCCCCCATGTCCTCCATGTCACACTCGCTGAGGGTGAGCTCACTGCTGCTGCGATGCCGCAGGGGGAGAAAGGCCCTGCCAGGGGACCGGGGCCACCCGTCCTGGAACTCCACATCTTTGGACCGTCTCCTGGAGAGTCGGTGGAAGGCCCGGGACCCTGAGGAGGCTGGGGTGTTGGCGGCAGGCTCTCCATTCCGTAAGCTCCTCATGGAACGGGCCATCTTTGTGGTTTTTGTGCCATCTGTGTCCTGTGAGGGACTTGGGTTGTTCTGCTCTCTCAGGGCCTCTCTCTTGGGTGGCCAGTCAGCCACTCTTGCACGCACGCCCATCTTGGGCACTGTGGGGGTGGTGGGACTGGGGCGGGTGATGGCAGTAGCTGGGCTCTCACCAACAGGCTGGGGCATGCCATTCTGGACCCAGAATCCCATGGGAGCATAGTCTCCTGTTTGGGGCCCGGGGAGGACATTGGCTCCCCTAACCCCACAGCTGGCTGCCAGGTCCATGCCATCATTGGGAATGGGACGATAAGTGGTCATAGTCCACAGGCACTGGAATGCTTTGGCCCCTGTAAGCTGTAGAGTAACTTTATGGGGTCCTCTGGCCCTCAGCCATTGTTCAGGGTTGCCAGTCCCAGGATGAAGGATGCTGGCTCCTGAAGCCTAACAGAAAGGCTGTGAGTCTGTGGAGTCCAATTCTCCACCATCGCTGTGGAAAACCGAGCCAGGACAACCTCAGTAGGCAGGTGTTGTCCCAGGAGCTACAGACTGAGTGGTTCA
>NW_006297385.1:183504-183957 GCF_000327345.1 Myotis davidii | reverse complement strand
CAGGACAAAGCAAACAGCAGATGGAGGAGAGGGCCAGCAGACTGCAGGGGTGCCATGCTGAAAAGGGAGAAAAGGCAAAGGTGAGATGTGACATTACGGCTTCCAGAGAGTGACTTTTTTGGACAGCTTCACTCACTTAAAAAATCTTTTTATTATGGATATTTCCAAACATACCCTAAAGCAGAAAGAAGACTATGAAAAGCCACCACACCAATTTCAATAGCCATCCTATCTAATAAAAGAGTAATACGCAAATTGACCATCACTCCAACACACAAGATGGCCACCCCCATGTGGACACAAGATGGTCAGCAGGGGCGGGCAGTTGGGGAAGATAAGGCCTACAGGGGGAGGGCAGATGGGGGCAACCAGGCCAACAAGGGAGGGCAGATGGGGGCAACCAGGCCAGCAGGGGAGGGGAGATGGGGGCAACCAGGGCAGCAGGGGGAGGGA
>NW_006297385.1:180170-183216 GCF_000327345.1 Myotis davidii | reverse complement strand
ACATACCCTCCCCGCACTCCCCCCGCCGTGCACAAATTTCATGCACCAGGCCTCTAGTCCTACATAATAAAAGCCTAATATACTAAGTGCCTGGTCATCTGTTCAAGCAATCTAAGTGTAATATGCTAATGATATGCTAAGGCTGCTCAAATGCTCGCTATGATGTGCACTGACCACCAGGGGCCAGATGCTCCAAGTGGTAGGTTAGCTTGCTGCTGGGGGCCGGCCGATTGGAACTGAATGAGATGGGCTGGACATGCCCTGGAGCCCTACGTCCCACACTGTGCACTGGTGGAGTCTTTCAGCCTGGCCTGCACCCCATCAGGGGATGTTGGCGAGCTGGTTTCGGCCCAATAGTGGAACAACTGGTTGCTATGATGAGCAATTACCACCAGGGGGCAGACACTCAATGCAGGAGCTGCTCCCTGGTGGTCAGTGTGCTCCCACAGGGGGAGTGCCGCTCAGCCAGAAGCCAAGCTCATGGCTGGCGAGTGCAGCAGCGCTGGCGGGAGCCTCTCCTGCCTTCGTGCGGCAGTGCTAAGGATGTCTGACTCCCGGCTTAGGCCGGCTCCCTGCAAGGAGCAAGCCTAAGCCATCAGTTGGACATCCCCTGAGTGGCTCCCGGACTGAGACAGGGCACAGGGTAGGCTGAGGGACCACCCTCCACCCCTGCCAAGTGCATGAATTTCATGCACTGAGCCTCTAGTATATTATAGTATTCTTCACTCATCTGTGAGAGATATACCTCAAGACCACCAGTAGAACCCTATGTATTATTATGCTTTTCCCCATACATATAACTATGATAAAGTTTAACTTATAAATTAGGCAAAGTTCCTCAGATAACACCTGGAACTCTACAGACATCCCTGCCAGGGACCTGCTACCTCAGCTGGGTCCCACGGTCAACAAATATCCAGCCACCCTGGGCGCAGGCTCCTGTGAGTTCTGAAGCGTGCTCCCCCCTGACCAGCCCAACGCCTTAGCCTGGGGCACTGCAACCACGCAAGACACGTGAGCAGCCCACTCTAGTCCAAGGAGCAGCAGCCCCGTGAGCAGCCTGCCCCAGGCCTAAGAGCAGAAGCCTCACGTGGCCTCCCCAGTCCAAGGAGCAGCAGCTGTCAGCTGTGTGAGCAGCCAGCTCCTTCATCAGAGGAGCAGCAATCATGTGAGCAGCTTGCCCCACCTGGGGACCAGCAGCCACACGAGCAGCCTGCCCACGATTGAGGAGCTGCAGCCCCACCCAACCGCCCCCATCCAAGGAGCAGCAGCAGTGTGAGCAACCCATACCCATACAAGGAATAGCATTGCTGCAAGCAGCCCGCTCCCATTCAAGGAGCAGTAGCCACCTGAGCAGCCTCCCCCAGTCTGAGGAGCAGCAGCCACACGAGCAGACCACCCACATCTGAGGAGCTGCAGCCCTGTGCAGTCCACACTGGTCCAAGAAGCAGCAGACACATGCAGCCTGCACCTGTCTGAAGAGCAGCAGCTGGGCAAGCAGCCTGCCCCCATCCGAGGAGCAGCAGACACATGTGCAGCTCGCTCCCGCCTGAAGAGAAGCAGCTATGCAAGCAGCCCATCCCCCGTCCGAGAAGCAGCAGCCACGCGAGCAGAGCCCCCGTATGAGGTGCAGCAGCTGCACATGCAACTCAATCCAGCCCAAGGAGCAGCAGCCGCCCAAGCAGCTCGCCCCCGCCCGAGGTCATCTAAGGAGCGGCAGCCCTGCGCAGCCCACACTGGTCCAAGGAGCAGCAGCCAAAAACAGTCTGCACCATGCCCAACGAGCAGCAGCTGGGTAAGCATCCCACCCTCATCTGAGGAACAGCAGCCACACGTGCAGCTCACCCCAACCCGAGGAGTAGCAACCACGCAAGCAGCCCGCCCCCCATTTGAGGAGCAACAGCTGCGTGAGCAGCCTGCATCCATAGGAGGAGCAGTAGCCCTGTAAGCAACCTGCCCCTGTCCAAAGAGCGGCAGCCTCACGAGCAGCCTGCCCCATCTGAGGAACAGCAGCAGCGTGCAGCCAGCCCCGATCCAAGGAGCAGCAGCCATGCAAGCAGTCTGAGCCCATCTGAGGAGAAGCCACGTGAACAGCCTGCTCTTGTCCAAGGAGCAGAAGCCGCGCTCACCCCACCCGACCTGAAGAGCAGCAGCCTAGTGATCAGCCCACCCCTGTCCAAGGAACAACAGCTGTGTGAGCAGCCTCACCTACCAACCAGAGGAGACACCACTGCTGTGAACAGCACCCAGCAGAGGAGCCGCTACCAACTGAGAAGCAACCACTACTGTGACCACTTGAGCAACTGCAGTCCGAGGAACCAATGACAACCAAGGAGCTGCCCCTGCACAATGCGACATGTAGATCAGTGCGTGAGACCAAAAATGGGTAGACAAAGAAACACCAAAAGGAAAAGAAAACGAGAAATCGACAGAGAAGCGGCAAAGTGAAACAGAGGCATGCAATATGTCAGAAAAAGAATTCAGAATAAGGGTCCTAGAGTGCATAAACCGGTTGGAGGAAAAAATCAACAACGTATGTAAGAATCAAGAAGAAATGGATGAAAAAAATCAATAACATATGTAAGAATCAAGAAGAAATAACGAGTGATATAGCTGCAATAAAAAACACCATGGAAAGTTTCAAAAGTAGGCTAGGAGAAGCAGAGGACCAAATTAACGAATTAGAAGACAGGGAAGCAAAACACACCCAAACTGAACTGCAATTGGAGAAAAAAATTAAAAGACAGGAGAAGAGCCTAAGGGAGCTACGGGACAACATGAAATGACGCAACATATGAATAATAGGGGTGCCAGAACAACAGGAAGAGGAACAAGGATTGGAAAACCCATCTGAAGAAATAATGTCAGAAAACTTCCCTGAGGTGGGGAAGAAAAAGTCACACAAGCATAGAGAGTTCCAAGCAAGATGAACCCGAAAAGACCCACACCAAGACACATCATAATTACCATGGCAAATATTCAGGACAAAGAGAGAATCTTAAAGGCTGCAACAGAGAGATGGAAAGTTACATACAAGGGATCTCCC
>NW_006297385.1:165290-176391 GCF_000327345.1 Myotis davidii | reverse complement strand
AAGAGATCAACCGAAGGACTTGTATGCATGCATATAAGCATAATCAATGGACACAAGCCACTGCGGGGTAGGGGAAGCCGGGGAATGTCAAGGGGGGCGGGAGGAGACATAGGTAATACTCTTTGTAATACTTTAAGCAATTTTAAAAAAGTAAAAAAATCCCAGTAAGTAATGCAAGAAAAATAAATTAGGCAAAGTCGAGATGAGCAACAATAAGTTATAATGAAAATAAAACAATTATGACAATATACTGTAATAAAAGTCATGTGAATATGCTCTCTCAAAATACTCATTTTACTGTACTCACCCTTCTTGAGATGATGTGAAACAATGCCTATGTGATGAGATGAAGTGAGGTACTCAGAATGGTGTACAATTTAACACTTATGAATAGTTTATTTCTGGAATTTTTGATTTCATATTTTCAGACTGTGGTTGTCCCCAGGTAACTGAAACTGTGAATAAGGGGGGACTATTGTATTTGCCATTTCTGTTTTACCCATCCACCTACTCCTACACTTTTTTTGAGAGACTATTTTAGAGTAAATCCCAGACAGCAGGCTATTTCACCTATATGAATAGTTTAGCTTATATCTCTAGTAGATAAGGCTTTTAAAAATATAACCTTTATCACACCAATCTAGATTGAGAAGTCTTTAATACCATTTAATACTCCATCTGTACTGCATTTCCCCAATTGTCTCAAAGGTGTCTCTGAGATTGATTTGTTCAAACCAAGATCCAAACAAGATCCACATTCTACTTTGGCAGCTATATTTCTTATGTCTTTTCTACTTTATAATGCCATCCCCTTTACTTGATGCTATTTGTGGGGTCACTTGTGTGCAGTTTCCCACATTCAAGATCTGACTGACTTTTCCCTTGTGGTGTCAGAGAACACGCTCCGCTGCCCTCTGAGTCCTGTCTATTGATGGCTGTATACAGAGGCTGGACTGTTGTTCGCCTGTTCTGCAATCTGCTGGACCAGCTACCCCACGGGAAAGGAAATGAGAAGGGCAGATGCTACCATGAGCACTGGGGGAGGGAATGACTCTAGAAACCTGAGGTGGTAAATCACTTATTTCTGAGATCTCCTCAATGGCTCCTGTTTTAGAATAAAATTTAAATTCCTTCTGCTGGCCCCCAAACACCGCAGGATCTGACCCCTGCCAGTCTCCTTGATGCCACTCACCATCCCCAACCAAGATTCCATTACACGTGTCTTCTTTTCTATTCTTCTGACATAAAACCCCATTCAGGACATCTGGGTAGCCTTCCTTCGTTCTTCACCAGGCTGGCTTCCCTCCTGTGGCATCAGCTCTTCAATAAAGCTCCCCAAACCACCCTCTGTAGACACAAAAGCCAGGTCTCCTCAAAGTCTTTCTTTCTGTCACCTGCCCCCTCTGCTTTGTTTTTGCACCAATTGAAATTATTTTGTTCATTCTCTTTTTTTAAAATTTAAATATATCTTATTGATTTTTTATAGAGAGGACGGGGAGGGATAGAGAGTTAGAAACATCGATGAGAGAGAAACATTGATCAACTGCCTCCCGCACACCCTCTACTGGGGATGTGCCCGCAACCAAGGTACACGCCCTTGACTGGAATCGAACCTGGGACCCTTCAATCCGTGTCTTCTTTTCTATTCTTCTGACATAAAACCCCATTCAGGACATCTGGGTAGCCTTCCTTCGTTCTTCACCAGGCTGGCTTCCCTCCTGTGGCATCAGCTCTTCAATAAAGCTCCCCAAACCACCCTCTGTAGACACAAAAGCCAGGTCTCCTCAAAGTCTTTCTTTCTGTCACCTGCACCCTCTGCTTTGTTTTTGCACCAATTGAAATTATTTTGTTCATTCTCTTTTTTTAAAATTTAAATATATCTTATTGATTTTTTATAGAGAGGACGGGGAGGGATAGAGAGTTAGAAACATCGATGAGAGAGAAACATTGATCAACTGCCTCCCGCACACCCTCTACTGGGGATGTGCCCGCAACCAAGGTACACGCCCTTGACTGGAATCGAACCTGGGACCCTTCAATCCGCAGGCCAACATTCTATCCACTGAGCCAAACCGGGTAGGTTCATTATCTCTTTATGGAATCTCTTCACCACACATTATCAGTTCCAGAATGGCAAAGGTGTCTGTTGGTCACCCATGTATTCCTAGTCCCTAGAACAGTGTCCAGGACTATTTATTGTATGAATGAGTGAACAGACTGCTTCTAACTTGACGAGTAAGTGTACCCCAAATTGTAGACCTCTGGGGCAGGGAGGTTGAGCTCCTGCATGGCAACCTGAAGTACTTTGCAGGATCATCTCCCTTCGTCTCTACCTTGAACTTCTGGAAGGTGAAACTCTCTGCTGGGGAAGACAAAGTGAGTCATGGTCTTGTGGCAGAATCTGTTGGTTGTCCCAACAGCTGTGCCCATCCTCCTGCCAGCAGAACTGAATTCTGCTCAGAGCAGCAGAGTCTAGGCTGGGCTGGGTATCTGGTTTAAGGTGACCAGTAAGTTTTCTTTCCTTTGGAATTTGGAGCTAGACATGGCCATTCTGGTCAGCGAGTGTTGGTGTTCTCTCTCCAAGTGAAGAACTGCAAGGCCTCCTGTTGTGAGTGTATGTGCACATGTGTGCCCAGAGGTATGGAATGACTTGACAGAAAGAGACTAAGGGGAAAGCATGAAGCAGATTCATGGAAAAAAACAGTGGGGTGAGCCTATATCCTTTGAGAAAGTGAGAACCTGGCTCCCATGGAGCATTCTTGAAGGTAGTTTCAGGGAAGCATGTAGGAGATGGGGCAGAGAACAGAGGAGGAAAGTTGGGTTGGTTAAGGGAGGCAAGAGCGAGGCCAGGAGAAGCTATGGTGACCTGAACAGCAGAGGTGTATTCTAAAGAGGCAGGTGGGCCTCCTCAGTTCTAGCAACCGAGCCTTGTATGATGTGGATGCCAGACCTTCAGATTTTTCAAGAGAAATGGAAATCTAGAATTGTACGCAATATCTCCTAATATGAAATTACTAGTAGTGGTTGCCTCTGGGGAGGGGAGCTGGGTGTCTTGCCCAACTCCTACCCTCTCCCTGCTTCGTTTTTCTCCTTATGAACACACTCAGTTCTTATTATTATTACCTGCCCGCCCCACCCCCCACCCCCGCTCCATGAGACCCTGTGTATCCCCAGATCTGTTTTGAAAGAGGGGGAGGGGAGGATCTATACTGGCTACCTTTTACTAATTATTTGCACATATTTCTAGCCACTAAATAAATACTTCTTAAAAGCATTACCAGCAAAAACCACAATGAGGGTAAACAAAATAAGTATGTGGGCCAGATTTGGGCAGGGGTTGCCGGTTTGAGATCTCTAGGGTTTTTGACATCTGCCAGAGCTGAGGTCATGATGCCTCACACTCTGCTGGGCGTGAGGTCCTAGGCCAGGCTCGGGTGTCTGGCCAGTCAAGGGCACTGCTTGCACTAATCTGGGCAGCTGCACCCTTGGGCCAGCCTGGCAGAGTGCAAAGGACTAGTCCTTTGAAGCCACATTTGGTCTAATTGGGAAAACCAGTCACTGAGATGTGACCCCGAATTATTTACACAAGCACCTCCTGACAGATGGGCTTTGCTGATGGCATTTTGTTTTCAGCTCAGTTGGAAACCCCCAATCCGTTTTGCTCCCTTCTGCGAAAACACACAGATGTTCTCGAGGCCCTGGTCTCTTTGTACAAATCTGCTCTCTGAGTAGGTGCAGCCAAGTGTCCCTATGACACTCTGAGGCTGCAGGCTGAGTGATACCTACAGCCTCTCTGGGATTCAAGAACTAGTGCACACTGGGACATTTCCAGCTATTCGCTGTTAAACATCGGCTTCCTAAAAGTACCCTGATTTTCCTAATGGGGACCTCCATTATGACATACACAGCCTTGGTTCAGATCCTGGTGTGTCATGGCCTGGTTACTGAAACTGTGACTCAATTTTAATCTATAAATGGGGGTAATGCCACCTACCTCACAGCTATTGCTACTATTAATCACTCCTTCATGTATCTTGTGCAAGAGCTCTATCACCTCCCCACAATTACACCACAGCCAGGGGTAAGCACAGGACCCCAGCTTAGCCAGCAAGCCAATGTTCTCTGCTTAATCTGAGCAAGGTTCAGAAGAGCATGAAAGCTAGGGAGTGTCCTGCAATGGTGGTGGTGGTGGTGGGGTGGACCTGGCTTTTCCTGTGGCATGGCTTTTCCTGGGGACCCTTGGTTCCCTCCCTCCAGTGTTCCTTGGCTCCTGCCTGTTTTCTGAGTTACTCCTCTGGCCTCTTGTTAATTTTGTAAGCCAAAATCGCCAAGTGTGGCTTCTGTTGTTGCCATCTGAGGACCTTGATTAATACATGGCATGGTGTGCAAGGAAGGAAGCTGGGAATGGTAGACAGAGGGAAAAATGGGGCCAACACAGCAGCACAATGAGAAGTCAGTGGCAATAGGACAGTCACATGGCATGCATTTAGCTTCAAGTAGGAGAAAATCATCCAACAGTGGTTCAGGTGATGAAAACATTTCATTATCTCACATAATAAGGAAGCAGATATGACGGTTCCATGCTTGGTACAGTGGTTGATGTCAGGCACTTTCTCTTTCTCTCCCGCCCGCCCCGCTCAATGTGTTGCTGGTTCTCAACACTGACTTGTGGCCTCGTGGTTGCAGCTGGTGGCCATAGCTAAGCTTCTCACTGAACCATGGGCAAGGGGGAAAGAAAGAGTTAATGTAAGAGTGTTCTTTCTACCTATCTGACCCAATCAGGAAGGAGAATCTGCCAGAGCATTTCCCCTACCTCAACAGACTTCCTTTTATGTCTCATTGGCCAGAATGTGGTCACTTGTTAGCCATTCCACCAGCTGCCAGAGAAGGTGGGAAAGCCAGAATCTGTGACTGTCCTGAGTGCCCTTGAGCCATGAGGACTTATCCCTGGGGATGGCCACACTGGCTCCTGAAAAGGTCAGGGTCTGTCCGTATTTCTGTAAATGCTCCCAGACTGTTGCTTGTGAAGAAGCTGGGGAACTGAGCTGAGAGGATACTCCCTCACCAGGCCCCCACAGCCCAGAGGCTGGGACAGTAGAAAAACAGACAAGGACCATGGCCTGGGTGTCCTGGCTCTGAAGAGCCCTGCTCTGTGGGGCCACAATGGGCTAGAAGAGGGGCTCCTTCTGGAGCTCAGGAACAAACCATGTGACCAGATCAGAACCAGTGAGGCCCAGTGACATCTTGGTCAGGAATGCAGGGGCTGAAGACAGTGAGTTTCCCTCTTACCCTGATTCTGATAGAATGTGAGGAATGGAATCTCTGCAGCCATCCTGTGACTGTGAGGGGAGAACTGTCTGCGAAAGGGGCCAATAGTTAGGGACAATCTGGGGACTGCAGTCATCATTTGCATCAAGTTGGACCTGAAGTCAGCCCTATTCCACTCCCCCCCCATAGACATTTTAGTTATATAACAAAATAACAATAAAACATATATTGCTTTACCATGGCTACCATCCTTCTATGTGGCTCAGTTCCTTTTCTAAGCACTTTACATTTGTCATTTCTCTTAACTCCCACAACAACTAAGGTAGACATCATTATCTTCATTTTACACATGAGAAAACTGAGGAATAGACAGGTGAAGTAATGTGTTCAAGGGTACATGGCTATGTGGTGGCAGAGTTGGGATTGACCCAGGTGCTTCATTCCTGAAATCAGGCAGTCCCGAGTTCAAACACCTCCCGATGATCATGGGCAAAGTCCTGGACCTCTCTGATTCTCATTTTCCTCCCTGGTGACACACACTAAAATATCTCCAAATCCAATCACTCTGCTGAGCACAAAAAGTCAGGTATCTATCTATTTACTTGGTATCACCACATATGTATCCCATATGCATTACAAGGTGAACATTCCCAACTGAACGCTTGATCTCTCCCCATCCACAAAACTTGTTCTTTCTCAGGATAGTCAATATAGGCTAAGTTATGTTGCAGTAATAAAGAACCCCAAGTGCTCAGGGACTTATACAATAAAGGTGTGTTTCCTGTTCATATTGCATGTCCATCACGGGTTGGTCAAGAGCCTGCTCATGTCAGCTTTGCTCCCAGTTGACAGCTCAGCCCTAACCTGAGACCCTGCCAATCCCAGAGGTTAAGAGACATGGCTGAACTATTAACAGCCCTTAAAGGTCCTACACAGGAATGACGTGTCACTTCTGCTCACATTTCATTGGCCAAAATAGTCATATATCCGAGGCTGATGTCAACAGGGTGGTGGTACATTGGAATATTTGTTACAACAGGAATGCAACTGGCCAACTGCTTCTTCCATATTTCAGTGAAAGGCACTTCCTTCCATCCAAGGGCTCAAAGTAGAAACATCAACATCCTCTTTAATACCTCCTCTCCCTCACTCCACATGTCCAATTCACCACCCCACATCCTGCTGACTCTCTCACAACCACCCTGGACAGAGCTACCTTGACTGCTCACTGACTGACAACACCACGGCCTCCCTGCTGCCTCAGGGCCACTGTACATGCCATTCCTTCTACCCCTTCCCTTACCTAGGTAATTCAAGACTCAGGACAAATGGGGACACTTTCTCCACATGACTTTCCTTCTCACCAACCTTGTTCGATCTCCAACCTAAGCTCTCAGAGTACTCTGCTTTTCTCTTTGGGGTCCCTGCATCAATATATATAAGTAATTTACCATGTAATTAATTGTTTGCTACATATAAGTTTGTGAGGCACTGAAGGTGAGTCTTAATCATTGCTTGCATCCCCAGCAGAGACCTGACAAATAGAAAGCTGTAATAAATAGCTGGTGAATAAATGAATGAATGGACCATGAAGCACTGGCACAGTAGGGGTCTGTGACTTGAGGGCAAACAAAGCTTGCTTGGTGTCCAGGCATATCTGTCCCTGGGAAGAAGCTGAAAGTAATACATGGGGAGAGGGAGGGCACTGCCTCTTCAAAGGCCTTTAGATGGGGGTTGGCGGGGATCCAAGGCCTCCTTCCCAGGTAGCCTTCTGTGTCCAGGGCTGCCCTGATCAGCTGAAGGTATTTATCCTTCATAGAAGTGATCCAATCACAGTGATGGGGGCTCAGTGGGATCTAAGAGTTCTGGATAGCTTAGAGCTGTGCCTGAGGGCTACTCTCAGAGGCCCAAGGTGAATGATGACTCCTCAGGGCATACATGTGGTAAGTGTTTCTGGGCACATACAAGTCATTTATTTGTCAAGTAAAAACTAGTCCTTACAACTCATTCATTCATACAACAAACATCACATTCTTACAAATCATTCAGTCCAAATTATTGTTAAGAAAGCACTAAAAACTTACTCATTTACCAGGCATGTATAACTCATTCATTCATTCCACAAACACTGAGCACTTAAAACCCATCCATTTATTCAATATAGTTCTTAGCACCTACTATGTGCTACTATTGTACGTGCTGAAAATAAAGCCCTGAGCAAGAGAGACTGCACTCCTGTATTCAGGAACTTAGTTGCAGTAGAGGGAAGCCAGAGAAATAAGTAAACAAGGACAAAAAACAAGGTAATTTCAAAGGTGGTCAGCAGTATAAAGGAACAAAATGTGAGAGGGTAGAGCGAGGGTACTCATCTACAGATGGGGGAAGGCTGGGAAGGCTTGTTGTGGGGTGCTGTCTGACCTGGGATCTACATGAAGAGAGGGCACCGGCCATGTACCAGGTGTGCTGATGAGTGGGGCTGACAAGCAGGGGCAGGAAAGTTGGGAGTGGCAGATGGACAAGGCCCTATGGCAGTGATGGCGAACCTATGACACGCGTGTCAGAGGTGACATGTGAACTCATTTTTTTGGTTGATTTTTCTTTGTTAAATAGCATTTAAATATATAAAATAAACATCAAAAATGTAAGTCTTTGTTTTACTATGGTTGCAAATATCAAAAAATTTCTATATGTGACACGGCACCAGAGTTAATTAGGGTTTTTCAAAATGCTGACACACCGAACTCAAAAGGTTCGCCATCACTGCCCTATGGGGTTGTCCCCAACTGTCCATTAGAGACAGTAGGGAGCTTTGTAAAAAATACAGGTGCTTCACACCCCACCCTGAGAGAGTGTGAATCTGCTGGTTTGGGATGGGGTCAAGTTCTGCAGCCTGGCCAGCATGGCTCATGGTTGAGTGTCGACCTATGAACCAGGAGGTCATGGTTCGATGCCCAGGTTTCAGACTCGGTCCCCAGTGTGGGGTGTGCAGGAGGTGGCCAATCAATGATTCTCTCTCATCATTGATGTTTCTCTCTCTCTCTCCCTCTTCCTTATTCTCTGAAATCATTAAAACAATTAAAAAATTTTAAAAAAAGTTCTGCAGCTGTTTCTAATATATAGTCAGGGCTGAGGACAGAGGAAGGAAGAGAGAGCAAAGAGAGGAGGGCTTGACACCAAGCCCCAGAGGCTTCAAATCTGACAGCCAGTGAGCACATAAGGCAGAGCAAGCCTAGGCAGAGAGGCAGGTAAGGAGGTGTGGCAGAGGGCTGAGCAGTGGGTGTGGTCTGAGGGGGACCAGGTGGTCTGCAGGGTTGAATGTTGCTGATTGGGTCATGCACGGTAACAATTATTGGTCTGAAGGGTACTGGAGAACTACTGCAGGTGGTATTTCACAGGACTGCTGATCCAGGGAGCCTTGTACACACCTCGTCTCCCAGTGCTGCTGGCCTACAGTGTCTTCCTTGCCACATCCCCGTCAGGATCACTCCCGTTCTCCCTCTGCTGTGCTCTGAGCGTCTGCACACATCCTTGACTACAGGAGTTAGCCCACTGGATTTTTAAGCCTCTGAGTATCTTTTGTCCTCTTTAGACTATAAGCAGCTTCAAGTCTGCAGTGGACTGGGTCTATGACACATGTTTTTGGACACATGTGCAGAAGAGAGGGTGCAACTGCACAGAACTTCACTTCTTTAATCTGACCTTTTTTCCTTCTTTCCACTGGATTCAAATACGCTTTGTCCAGCCTAGGTGCACCATGACTCATCTACTTCCCTCCCCCTTGCACATCCACTCCCTTAATCAATCATTAAGGCTCAGGACAATGAGATTCTGATCAGCATCAATCAATCTTAGGAACAAAGCCTCAGGTCTATTGACTACAGGGACAGGGTTTTAATCAAACTAGAGATAACACCTAGGCTTCAATTTTGTTTCAGCTCCAGACTCAGAAAATCAGCAAAACCAGATGAAGAGATACCATGGCTAACATCAGGACCAGATGTAATGATCAACTACCCTCTAACCTAGCCCTGGGGGCAGCCATCTTGTGTGTTAGAGTGGTGGTCCTTTTATTAGATAGGATACTCAAACAGGTGAAAGTCCCAAAGGGTCAGAATTCCCAGTGTCCTGTCCTGTTTCTAAGGGTGTAAACCTGTTTCTTTCCTTTTGGGGAATAGGAAGAATGAACTGGACTAATGCACTGAAATTTCAGGTGAGCATGCTATTTTAGTTCAATACAGCAATTACACCTCCAGGAATCTCTGTGTTTGAGTTTTTGCAAGTATGTAAGTTCAATACCTCTGAGGCCCTACCCCGAATCCGCATCCTGAGAGAGGAGGCTCTGTGAACAGCTTTTATACTCTTCCAGACCTTTCTCTATGAGTCTATAAGGAAATACTCACAAATAAACAGAGGCGGGGAGTCTCAGACTGAACTTAAGATTTCCTTCTTGAGCATGCGAGGGTAAACATGGCAGAGTGAATGAAAGACACCCCTGAAGAGCATTGACCACACAGAAGGCGGTCAGAATGGAAAAGCACCAGGATCCATGTCTGCCTGGCCTCTAGGGCCCAAGGAGTCTGAAAACTATGCATCTTTCCAAGAGGAGATTTCTCTATGGCCTGAAGATGCTCACTGCCAGCCCCACAGAGGGAAGGAAGGGGCACTGATCTTGTGTTCACATGCTCCTCGGTGAAAGGGAGGCTACACTTACCCAAAGTGCTTAAGCTGGAATGGTGCCTTCTTTGTTTTTAGTTTGCTAACTAGTACAGTTCAAGTTGCATATGTTAAATGCTTGTATATTACATGCTTATATAACAGGATGAATTAAAGCCTGTCCAGAGTGGCTTTCTCCTATGCACAAAAATGTTGCTGGTTGAATCCCTGATTGGGATGAGAACAGAAGGCAGCTAATATCTCTCTCTCTCTCTCTCTCTCTCTCTCGTCTTTGGGTGAGGATTAAAAGAAGAGAGGGATGAACTTAAAAAACAACAAGAGATTAATGCTCTCATAGTTGCTTTTCTTACTAATTTCCATCTTGAAGATGTTCCCTGATGTGGTACTTGTAGCATAGTGGTTAGAACTACCCAGGTTCAAGTCCCAGCTCTGCTACCTAACTAGCTAGACCTTGGCAGGACACTTGGTTTCTCTTTACCTCCGTTTCCCCATCTATAAATTAGAGATAATAATAATTGGGTTTAACTCCTAGGGATGTTATGAGTTATGATGGCATAGTGATATACAAGTATTGGCTGTGTTATTTTTACTCATCCTATCTAATAAAAGAGAAACATGGTAATTAGCATGTGACCGCTACCCTTCCCATTGGCTAATCAGGGCGATATGCAAATTAACTGCCAGCCAAGGTGGTGGCCGGCAGCCAGGCAGCTGGAAGCGAACATGGGGCTTGCTTGCTTCAGTGACGGAGGACTCCAACATTTCCCACCTGCCGCTGATGGCCTCTGAGCTTGCAGTTTAAGAAACTTTGTAACAAATATAGAAGCTAAAAAAAACCCCAGAAACCTGCTTTCAGTGAGCCCGGGATCTCAGAGCTAGAGTTGATACAGAGTTTCGATTATAGAACGCAAACAAACCAGATACCTTCTTTCAGCAGCAGAGGCCTCAGAGCTGGAGCCTCAGAGCTAAAGCTGGCCCAGAATTTAAAAAAAAGAAAAAGAAAAAAGGAGCGGTTGTGAGCTTCCGTCACCCGCCAGCCTGAAAACAGCCCTCAGCCCCTCACCCAGACTGGCCAGGCACCCCAGTGGGACCCCCTCCCTGAAGGGGGTGTGGGCAGCCTGAAAACGGCCCTCAGCCCCTCACCCAGGCTGGCCAGGAA
>NW_006297385.1:145425-164581 GCF_000327345.1 Myotis davidii | reverse complement strand
AATCCGCCCTGCTCTGTGCATGACAGGGGGCGGCGCCCCAACTCCCCAATTGGCCCTGCTCTGAGCCCGACCAGGGGCTGCACCTAGGTATTGGGCCTGCCCTCTGCCACCTGGGAGCAGGCCTAAGCCAGCAGGTCGTTATCTCCTGAGGGGTCCCTGACTGCAAGAGGGCACAGGCCAGGCTGAGGGACCCCCTCTTCCCGCCGAGTGCACAAATTTTTGTGCACCGGGCCTCTAGTGTAATAATAAAAACAAATCTCAAGCAAACAAATGGTACCAAATGTGCCCTTGGAGTGAACCCTGGGTCCTCTGGGCTCAGAAGCCAGGTGGTTAGTGGGGGAGCTGGACACACACAGCTGCCATCAGTAATCACCCTATCCTGGTAGCCCAGAACCAGGGCCATGGGGAGGTGTCCCCTCCAAGTCCCTGTGGGGTTGGGTGGGTTAGGTTAGGGTGTTGCTACCTCCCACAAAGCACAAGTGAATTGAGAGCATCTTGTTCTAATTTTGGGGGCAGTCGCACTCATTTCAAATAAGACTTTGAAATACAAAATTACAAAAGGATGTTTCCTGAAGAATGGGCCCACCCAGGAGCTACAGAAGTGCAGCCACGCTTATGCAATAGGGATGATGTGACAGAACCAAGCAAGGGGCCTGAAAGGCCGAATGAGGGCCTCTGATCGGGGAAGCCCTTCTGGGGAGACTTCATCAAGAGCACAACCATTGCTCCAGGAGGCCTGACATCCGAGGGATCTCACTGGTTCCAGCCAGCCCAGTGTCAAGCCATATGCACTGTGTGGCCATGCCATTTATTTCAATACTGAAACATTTTGGTAGATGCTGCTGCCTGGAACCCCGAGTGCTCCCAATCATTGCGTGAGACAACCTTCTGGGTCTGTTTTCATGGCTGCTGCTGCCCAGGTTGGACTGGTGGTTAAATATTTACATGTCCCCCCGCACAGGGCTCATGCCTGTGGCCAGGCCAAGCCACCTTTAGAAGATGGTTTGTCAACATGGAGCCTGACTTGCAAATTAATCCTGGCTAATTGCCACTGAAACCTGCTATGATCACATCTGTTGGGCCCAGAGATTAAATCAATATTTAACCATCTTGATTAAATAGAACCAGGGAATCCTCGTCAAAGAACATCTGTTAATGCTCTGCTCTTTCCATCCTGCTCTAGGGGAGCCAGCCAGGAGCACCTCTGGCTCTGCTTGTTTTGACCTGAGAACAGCTTTGGAGTGGGGTGGGGGTGTGTGAAGCCCACCAGGAACCCTGTGGAAAGGAAGGCTCCTTGTGGTGGGAGGGGAGTGAGAGAGCTGGATATACACAGCTGAACTGTGTTATCCTGGGTGCTGACCAGCTGCCATCAGTAATCACCCTGTCTCCTGATCCAAGGCTGCCAAGAGCCAGGCCCCGTGCAGAGCACCTACCACACAAAATTGGGAAACCAAGGTTCTGAGAGGGGACATTACTTGCCCAAAGTCACAAAGAGAATGAGAGGAGGTGCTGAGCTCTGAACCTGGGTCTGGCTGACCCAAGTCCTGGGCCATTCCATCTAAGAACAAAAACTGCTACAGTTGAAGTCAGGATCCCAGGCTGAAGATCTGCTCCACTGAGCAAGTTCCCTAAGCTACATATGACACTGGCCTCAAACCTGGTCCTACTCAACCCATGCAGCATCCCTAGGCAGAAGGACCTACAGTTCTCCCCACAGAAGGGAACACTGGGGCTCAGAGTGGCAAGTTACCTGTTCGAGACTACCCTGGGAGGGAAAAGGCAGAGGTGGGGTTTTTGAAGAGCCAGGTGGGTGACTCTAAGGTCATCATAACCACTTTCATCTCTAAAAACCAGGGACAGAGCTATGAACACCGTGGGCGCTCAATAAATGTCTTCCCTCCACCTTTGAGCGATTTTAAGGCAGAAATCAGGCTCACACTCTGGAGTCAGATGCCTAAGATCAAGTTCGGACCCCAACACATACCAGAAAGACAGCAGTGCCACCTCCTCTGACTGCTGGAGGAGCATGAGATGATCCTCATAAGGCACCACAGTAAATCCTCATACATCTTAATTTAAAAACAATAATGACGACAAAGCAGCTACACTCACAGTGCCCTAATGGGGAGAAGTGGAGAGCTGTGGTGAGATACGCAAATGCCTGCAGCAACTGTTCACTGCTTTATTCCCAGATCCAAAACAGCACTGTGATCAGAGTGAGTCCTCCATAAGTATTTTGAGTCCTTTAAAATGAAAAGAAAAACTAAAACCAACCAGGCAACCAGTCGGCCAACTAGCCAGATAATCAATTAGCCAGTCAAGCAGATAACCAACTAACCACCCACCCAGTTAACCAACTAATAAGCAAGCCAAACAGCCAGTTAAACAGCCAAATAGTCTCATGTTTCTGTGTCCCTGTCCCTTTCTATCTATAACTCTACCCCATCTCTCTGCATCTCGGTGCCATGTTTATATCTCTGCTACCTGGGAACCTGTTCCAGTCTCTCCATGTCCCACTGTCTGTGTGTCTCTCTCACACATGTGCACGCACAGATGGCCACAGCCCTGCACATTTGTGGCTCTTGAGTCACAATCCTATATTAACTCAGTATTGAGGATGTCTCAAGCCAGGCAGCCTCTGCCTGGTCCCCCTGTTAACTCCCTTCCAGATTCCAAGTTCCCAACATGTGCAGGAAGGGAGAGAAGCTATGGAGTTGCCAAGATTACTGAAAAAATAAAATAGGGACGCCAATACCAAACCATCTGCTAAATAAAAGAATCACTGACATGTGTGGCATTATTCAGGTCCCTAATTTCTCGTATTCCAGGCAGGAGTCACCATTGCCATCTCACTCCACCCTGTAGTGGAATCTTACAAGGAAATTGGCTACTTTAATCAAATAACTCAGAAACCCCAAGAAGTAATGAGGAAGAATGGCATACTCTCTCTTACTATAAAAACTTGGTATTTAAAAATAGTCCCCACACTCCAAATTATTTTGTATTATCTATATCCACATATGTCAATTGCAGAACAGAAGACCTGGAAGGCTGACTTCCAGCTGCAAGTGGTCACCCCAGGGAGGGTAGTGACAGTGTATACATGCGTGTGATCTTCCTGTCCTCAACCCTGAAGCTCCCAAACTTCCCAGTCACAGGTCTCCACTTTGGCACAGCCACAGACCACCTGTACTATTATTGACTCAAGAGGGTCCTTTCCACCAACTGACTCATTAAAGCCTTAATGATACTTGCATTGGAATCATATTTTTCCTAGTACTCATGAAACAAAATGCACAAATATGAAAATTCATAAAGCTTGTCTGTGTATCAGTTAAAATGAGTTTTAGTACCAGAAATGTGCCGACATCAAAACCAGGATGTGACTCTCAGACATGACTCTGAGCCAAAAAGCCAGACACAGAACATGTAGAGTTTATGATTCTGTATACAGAAAGTTCAGAAACAGGTGAAACACGGCCATGCTATTCAGAGTTGTTCACATGGGTGAGCAAACTTTCAAAAACCCAAGAAATGGTGACCATGGAAGTCTGAGAAACAAAGCCTCCTGGGGGGCAGGAGAAGCTTCTGGGATGCTGGCAGGATCTCTTTGCTGATCTCAGGTTGACATGAATGCTTGATATAGCAACGTTCGCTAACTGTATATTTACAATTTACACACTTCTCAGAGCATTTGTTATATTTCACAATAACAAAGTTTTAAAGTCTTTTGCATTGCATGAATTCTTTTTAAAGACTGTACTGTTGTATTACATATACAATTTTATGAAAAAGATATATATGTTTAAAAGTCTTGCCCTAGCTGGTTTGGCTCAGTGGATAGAGCGCTGGCCTGCAGACAGAAGGGTCCCATGTTTGATTCCTGGTCAGGGCACAGGCCAGGGTTGCAGGCTCGATGACCAGTACAGGGTGTGCAGGAGGCATCAGATCAACGACTCTCTCATCAGTGATGTTTCTATCTCTCTTTCCCTCTCCCTTTCTCTCTGAAATCAATAAAAAAATATTTTTTTAAAAGTCATAGCTGTTTTATATTTAAAGACCCTCTCTGAAGACCTAAAGATTAGTTTCAAGACTTTGTGTGCAGTATATGTAAACACACACATATCAGTCATTCTTGCTCCTCTGACTCAAAATTCACTTTTTCTCCTAGAAAAGGTATCCATTTCCCAGAAGGGCAGGGTTACTTCATCAGTTTGCATATAAACATCCTGGGCAGGCTGGGGGAATGTGCACTTCCTCCTGGCCAGGGGAAGGGAGGGAGAGCAAGACTACACAAAGCAGCAGTTTCGGACAACTCACCACATGACAGCTGGGGACAGAGGGGAAGGGATCCACACACACCTGAAAGTTCAGGAGGGCTTCAGGGCACAGAGACTGTGGGGCCAGACGCTGTTAGGAGTGCATCCTGGCCATGCCCCTAGAGTGACACCACAGAGGCTCCAGTTTTGACCCTCGACTGGGTGCAAAGCCTCTTCTTGGGCCCATGAACTGGCTGACAGATGGCGAGGGCCTGCAGCACTATTTGCACAAGACTGTAATCAAACGTCCAGCCCCAGGACTGCATGCAGGATGAGTACCCAGGCCAAAGCCAAGGCAGAGGAAGACAGGCTGTAAGTGGGCACTGGGTCCTCAGGAGACGAGGTAGGGCAATGGCTCTCAGGGGGCCCAGGACACTAGGAAGTCAGCCACTCACTCCCAGAACCATAAACGTTTTTTTTTCTTCTTTTTTTTTTAATGTTCACAGTTGGAATCTTTCTAAAGGAAATCTGGCAATAGCTTTCTAAAATGTTCTTACCCTCTGAACCAGTGATGTTACTTCTGGGAACTGATCCCAAGTAAATCACACAGATGAATAAAAAAATGCATTGCATTGGTTATAAAGAAAAAAATAAGAATAATCAATCTCAATGTCCAAAAATAGGATAATGGCTAAAGAAATTACTGCACGTCCTATGATGTTAAACATTTATATACATGCAGATGCAGTCATAGAAAAAAGACTAGGAAAATTACTCTAAAATGTTAACTGGGATTATCTCTTGGTGCTGGAACTACCAGTCATTTTTGGAAATGTGTTCTTTATACCTTCTTATATTTATTCTAATTACCTTAATGCCTGTGTTTTCAAAATCAGGAAAAAGCAGTAAGTCTTTATTTACTTAACTGATTTTCATGCAGCAGATGAAATTTCCTGTGGTCTTTATAAAGAAGTGAATGTAATAAAGTAGTGAATGAAGAAGAGCCCTCTCTGTACTCTGGCTAGAGGGGAAGACACACATAGACTGAGTGCACTTACCAAGTACATGTCAATATAACGCAAGAGGAGGGAAGGATCGACAGACAAAGGAAAGGAGCAGGGTCCTATAGAGTGGGTAATCAAGGAAGGCTTCATGGAAGGGACAGTATCTACACTAAACCCTGAAGAATGCAGAGGTGGCCAAGGAAAGGGGTGATGGTAGGTGAGGGGGACAAATGAACAGCAGGTGCAAAGACCCCAGCATGTTTAGGATTCTGGAGCTGACTTTCACGGCAGGTACAGGAGGACAGTGCGTGATCTGGCTGCCATATGGATAATGAACATGGTGAGAGGCAGAGGGTCCCATTGGAAGCTGTAGTAGCTGTCCACATGGGGGCAGGAATGGTGTTGATGCAAATGTTTGGCTGCTTCCTCATAAGAGGAGGAGCCTAAAATAATTCAATCTCCACTGAGTACCAGGTGGCCATGGTGCTGTGCCAGACCTGGTCATGGAGATGTAGGTCACCACTCCTGCTCTCACACTACAGGGGGACAGAGATGAATAAACAAGCCGTTTCAGGGCAGTATGTTTGGGTGGACAGTCAGTTGGTAGGGCTGGGTTCAACTTTAAGAAAATTTGACAGTTTTCCAAGCAAAAACCAGCCCCAGCTTCCTACAGGGTGAGATGTATCTCAGAGTCCTTCCCGTTCAGTTTCACAGACTCACAAATGCTCCTCAGGATACCTGAAGACAAGGAGCATCACTCCCAATGGGCAGATAAGAAAACTGCACACAAACTGGTGGCAGTCCTTGACAACAAAGAGAACTTTGCCTCTCAATCTGAGAACACTATGACCTTCCTCTGGGGGCTGCTACCGTACTGGACACCAAGCTGAATGCTTCATATTTGAGGCTGCACAGACTCCAACTGCTCTTCTCTTCTTCCTCAAAAGAGGTCCAAATCTGTTTGGGGTGAGGATGCTCAACCAAAAAGTGTGCTTTCCCAAGATCCCTTGCAGCTATGGTAATTATGTGTCCCATTCTGGCAAATGAGAGATTAAATGAATGTCTGCTGGGGGTGTGTGTGAAGGGGCCTCCTGGTAAAGCTACACTTTCCTATAAGAAGACATTGTCCTAGCCAGTTTGGCTCAGTGGATAGAACACTGGCCCTCAGACTGAAGGGTCCCGGAATGGATTTAGGTCAAGGGCACCTGCCTTGGTTGCAGAATTGATTCCTGGCCCTACCTGGTCAGGGTGCTTGTGAGAAGCAACCAATCAATGTGTCTCTCTCACATCAATGTTTCTCTCTATATATATCTCCCCCTCCCTTCTACTCTCTAAAAAAATCAATGGAAAAAATATCAGCTTCAGACCCTTCCACCCTTCTCCTTCTAGAAATGTAGATGTGGCAGTCATCTTGTAATCCTGAGGTTGGAAAACCATATGCTGAGGATGGCAGGGCAAGGAGTCAGAAGGAACCCACTCTCCTAACCAGTGGCCCTACTCCAGTCTACCTACACACCCTTTCTTCCTATAGGCAAAAGAGAAATTGTCTTATTTAAGCCACTGCTTACTGGTTTTCTGTTACTAGTAGCAGAGTACCATCTTAACTAACAAGAGGTACCACCCAGATTTTCATTTAAAAGATAAGGAAACTGAAGCTCTGAGAGAGTTCACTAGCCTGCGGTCACGCAGAGCCAGAAAGAGAAAGCTGGAATGTGAGCCTGTGTTCCTAACCTTTTCAAAACAGCACCTTGAACCTTAGTTAAGAGTACTGGTTTTGAAGGAAACTTGGCTTCAATTCACTTCTCCAATTAGAAGTTTGCTTGTCCATCTCCCACAGCAGAAGCATGAACTCCACAGAATGTTGACTCTTTTGCTGCCCATTCTAAAATACCTAGAACAGCACAGGGCTTTTGGCAGGTGTTCAGCCCCTCCCCGCTGAAGGAGTAATGACAATGCCTTGGAAGGTCAAGTGACTCTTCTGGAAAACGGGACCACCACCAATGGCTTCACAGGAGGCTGTGAGGGTTCAATGAGGAAGAAACATAAAGCACAGGGCATGATGTCCAGTAAGTACCCAACTATTAGATCCATTATGGAGGTTGTAATCTCCTCTTCCAAAGCTCTCTCTGCATGACCAAAAGGGTTCAACAACTCTAGATGATCTTTTTAAAAACAAACAACAAAAAAACAACCACCACCAACCATTTGGATTCAGCCTGGCGGGTGTTGCTCAGTGGTTGAGCATCAACCTATGAACCAGGAGTTTATAGTTTGATTCCTGGTCAGGGCACATGCCCGGGTTGCAGGCTTGATCCCTAGTGTGGGGCATGCAGGAGGCAGCTGATCAATGATTCTCTCTCATCAGTGATGTTTCTATCTCTCTCTCCTCTCCCTCTCTGAAATCAATAAAAATATATTTAAAAAAACAAAAACAAAAAAAACCCTTGGATTAAAAGGTGTTTTCTCTTCACAAATTAGCTATAACTCACAGGCCAAACACCCCCCAGGATTCCCAACTAATTCCCAAATGTTTAGTAACCAGAGCAGCCTCCCGCCTTGGCCTTCGTCTTGTGCTCTGCCTGCAGTAACTGCCATGCTCTTTGGTTTTTTTTTTTTTAGACTTATTGATTTTAGAGAAAGGAAGGAGGAGGGGGGGAGGAGAGAGAGAGATTTGTTGTTCCACTTATTTATGCATTCATTGGTTGATTTTTGTATGTGCCCTGACCAGGGATTGAACCCACAACCTTGGCATATGGGATGATGCTCTGACCAACTGAGCTACTGGCTGGGGCGCCTGCCATGCTCTTTGCACACTATTCCTTCCCCTTCCTTAGGCCTACTTTCCAATCTACCTCCTGGATGAGAACTTCCCTGATTTCCCTACCCCATCTGGCATGGTACCTCTGGGAAGCCCTTGGGACTTCCTGCTGTTTTTTTTCTGAATGTGTGAAAGGCTGTCTACCTGGCATTCACATACATGCATCTACCTGGCCACCCCCACCCTACCACTACCAGTTCCTGTGGGCAGGCACCCCACCTACTCACCTGCCTCCACAGGAGTGCTGGCACCTCCAAGAGATGCTCAAGTACATCTGAATAATGGAAGAATGAAGAATGAAATCACACTGCCTAACACATTATATGCCCAGACACTGTTCTGAGCACTTTAGGTATATTAACTCACTTTATCCACACAGCAATCTTTTGAGAAAGGTACTATTATCATCCCCATTTTACACATGAGGAAAGTAAGGCACAGAATGAAGTAACTTGCCCAAGGTCACATTGCTGGTAAATGGCAAACCTGGGTTCAAATCTTGCAGACTGACTCTAGAGTTCATACTAGTTGCATGAATAAATGTATAAATGTCCATGGCACGAAGAGAGATGCCTGGGGTCAGGCTTGAGTGGAAGGCAAAACTCATTTCTTAAGCCAGAGCAAACACTCTCGTGACATCCTGCCCCTTTCTATTTGCCTACCTGCCAATATCGGGCTTAAAAAGCCAGACACACATTTTTCCAGCTGAGAAGTCTGCTAGGAGGAAGGGGAAGCTTCCTGACAAGAGTGGTACCACTGTCTTGGCTGGCTGCCTAGTTCCTGCCCTCCTCCTGTGCTGCCCTGAACCACAAGGAACTACATTTCCCAGGATTTCTGGTTAAGTTCAATCAATGGGGACAGTGGCAAAGGCCTGAAAGGTGGAAGTGATGAGAAGCCAGCCTCCCCCTCTTTCTCCACCTTGAACAGCATCTTGAGTAGGGTAGGGAATGGTTCTCTGCCCCTTCTCCCCAACAATGCCCCGGGTGCTGGTCATACCACACCCACACCCCACTCCTTGTGTCCCTATAGCACTGGCCGCTGTGTCAGGACTGCCTCCCTGACGGCTTGGTTTCCTTGTTCCTTCCTCACTCAAGAGTGGATTCTATTTTCCTTACAGATACATCCGCCTTGCCTGCATTTTAGGGGCACCTAAAAATGAAGGGAACCCTGGCTGAGTAGCTCAGTTGGTTAGAGTGTCATCTTGCTATGTCAAGTTGTGGGTTCGATCCCAGGTCAAAGCACATACAAGAATCAATCAATGAATGCATAAAAAAGTGGAACAAATCAATGTTTCTTTCTCTTTCTATCTCTCTGTGCACCCCTTTTCCCCAATCTATCTAAAAATGAAGGGAAAAGATGCTTTAATCCCATCTTACTAGTGTCTTTATTTTTTTAAGGTTTTTAAAAATTGATTTTAGAGAGGAAGGAAGAGGGAGAGAGAGAGAGAGAAATATCATTGATAAGAGAGAATTGGCTGCTTTCTGTATGCCTGCTACTGAGGATCGAGCCTGCAACCCAGGCATAATGCCATGACCAGAATCGAACCGTGGCCTCCTGGTTCATGAGTTGATGCTCAACCACTGATCACTGAGCTAGATTGGCTGGGCTGACTAGTGTCCTTGACATAGAGAGATACCTATGGGCATATGTGCACAGAAGGATGACCACATGGAGAGGCAGTAACAGATGGTACCTGCAAGCCAACGAGAGAGGCCTCAAAAGAAACCAACCCTGCCAGCACCTTGACCTTGGACTTCCAGCTTCCACACTAGGAAATGGAGAAAATAAATTTTTTGTTTAAATCACCCAATCTGTGGTTCTTTGTTACGTATGGCAGTAATACAAACTAATATACTAGGTCACAGAGCCAGTAAGTGCTAGGACCAGAATTTAAGTGCACAGGACTCTGGCTCCAGAGTCCATACTCTTCTCAATGTGGCCAACACAGAAAATTGTTTACAAAGTTATTTATCTCTGGAAAGTGAGGTTGGGGGTGGCTGCAGAGAAAGGGGGAGTAAGATTTTCAATTTTTACTTTTATAATTAAATTTTTAAAAAATCATACATTTTAAAACATATTTTTATTGATTTCAGAGATGAAGGGAGAAGGAGAGAGAGAGAGAGAGAAACATCAGTAATGAGAATCATTGACTGGCTGCTTCCTGCACACCCCCTACTGGGGATCAAGCCCACAATCCAGGCGTGTGCCCTTGACTGGAATCAAACCGAGGACCTTTTAGTCCACAGGCCGACGCTCTATCCATTGAGCCAAACCAGAGAGGGCTCATACATCACATTTTTAAAAATTAAAAATGAAACCACACATGGAAATGAATGTATTTCTCTCAAATGTGGGTGCTTTGTCTTTTTCCAAGTTTCACTATATTGTCTCTTATAGTTCCTAAGGAACCACCAGGAAGAACCCAGAAATGCTGTCACAGCCTGACATGAATGAAAGGAAAAGAGGGGATAAAATATTTGAACTTTTAGAAACTTTAAAACACTCATCAATAATTATGATGATAGTAATGATAGTTGATATTTTCTTTAATTTTTTTTATTGCTTAAAGTATTACAAAGGGTATTACATATGTGTCCCCCCCCCGTTGATATTTTCTTATCACATATATGCTCAATACTGTCCTAAATGCATTAAATCCTCAAAATATCTTAAGATATAAATATTATTATCATTCCCATTTTCTATTTAAGGAAACTCTGATGCTCAGAGAGGTTAAGTAACTTGCTGGGTGTGACAGCAGGGCCAGGATTCAAACCCAGACCAACCAACTCCAGAATTTGCCCCTCATGACCTCATGAGCCCCCTTGCCTTAATTCATCGCTGAATGAGCCACTCATGGAAAGGGAAGCCTGAATCAGGGTAGCAAGTGCAGAAAGAGGCATGAAGAGGCGCCTTGGTCAGACCAGTAATTAGAGTATTATAATCCAGACCCCAATTCATCAACATGACACAAATTAGGAAGCAGGATAACAGCACGTGGTGATGAATCAATGGGAAAGTTGGACCTTCCTGCACTCTGGAGAGAGCATGCACCAGAGCAGCCTCGTGAAGAGCAACCTCACCATCCATCCCTGGGAAGCAGTGTGTGTAAAGAGAGAATGCCTGCCTCCTGCCTCCTGCCACAATGAGACCCCTGGATACAAACCTCGGGCTTCAGGACATAGGTATATGGGTATTCACTGAGTGCTGTCTGGGTGGTGTGGAGCTGGGGGTGACTTGGATGCCCAACATCAGGGGACCAGAAACATGAGGAGTGATGGATGCGCATCATATATGACTATTCAGAGGACAGACATAGCACACTGGAGCACATGAGCAATGTAGTTCATCTAAAAAAACATGCTACTTGGTGAAAACCAGAAGCAAAATAATGAGAAATGGAGCCCAAAACCATTTCTGGAAACAGACACTTTACTCAAACCTCGTAATATATTTTGCAAGGATATGTACATAGCTACAGACATACCACAGACAGCTCAGAGTCGGGGAGGGAATGGAAGGAGGAAAACAATACAGAGGATATGTGTATAGAGGATGAAGAAGGAAAAAATAATTGCCTTCCCAGTGATAAGGGAGGTGACACACACATTGTTTCCACCAACAGACAAATAATCAGTGGGAGCTAGACTCTACTTGTCTTGATTTGTGGGGTTACGTGAGGGTGGGAGAAGAGGCAGAAGGCAGAAACCAGGCATGTGGTAGGCAGTTAGACATGAGCAGAGCAAGGAGGATAGCCCTGGTACAGGTCCCCAGGGCTTTCTGTACCTAGCAAAGGACAATTATAGGGTGGGACCTTGTCCCCAGGGTGACCGTTCCTCTCCTAGCATATCGCTTGTCATGCAGTTTGGACCCCTTGACCTATCCTCCCTAGAGATAACATCTAGGCCTCAGTTATATTTCAGCTCCAGGCCCAGAAAAGCAGCAAAAACAGACAAGTGATCTCAAGGCTGACCTGAGGACCAGCTGCATTGGATAACGACTCCCTAACCTCACCAATCAATCAGTGGAGCCCTAAACCCTGAAAGGACCTCCCCTAAAATCTCTACCCTTAAAACCCTTAGGATGGAGGATCCAGCACGTGGCGCTCCATCCCAGGAGCATTCCTGTCCCTTTCCCTTGCCTCTTCCCCTCTGCATCCCCCCAGGTATGTTACCTTTACCTTCCTCACTTCTAAGCTCCAAGGGCTCTTCCTTTACCTCTATAACTTGTTTCCTCAGGCCATTTCTTCTACATATTATTTCTCCTATCTCTGTTATTTTTCCAAATAAATGTTCTCTTTAAGTTTTGGCTTTGAATTCTTTCCTACCTATAACGCAAGTACCAAGGTTGCTGAACCCAGGTCTGTTCTGACCCCACCAGTCTAACACCTGGTGTTGTTCCTGCCATAAATCATTACACTTCTTCAAAAGGAAACCACACTTCTTTCTTTTAAAGTGCCACATGTGTTGTGCCTGATGCAATCTATTGCTACCTTAGTGAGCCTGTTAGGAACTGAGTTTGGAGGCCTTTCCCAGCTGCAGCAGGCATTTGGTTGTCTACTCAATACCCACTACCCTCTTCCCTGACAGGTGGACACCAAGACACTCTTCTGGGGATCTGATTGGCCTGGTAAGGGAAGCATATGACCTAACTGGATTGATCATAGACTAAAGGGAAGTATTTATAACCAGAAGGGATGGGGCTGTTTTTTCTCTCTCCTGATGTATGTAGACAAGAAAGTCAGTGGCCCTGATTGCTACTTGCAGCCATCTTGGGACCAAGAGGCAAATACAGGGTGGGCAAAAGTCCACTTACAGTTTCTCATAGGAAAAATAATACAATCTATATATATAAAAGCCTAAGCGACTGTCCAACTGGTAGCTATGAGACACACTGACCACCATGGGGCAGATGCTCAATGCAGGAGCTGCTGAGCTGTGGTGACTTGGCAGCTGTATTTCTCAGGTGACACACCTAGAACCAGACAGGAGGGAGCCTGATTCTGGGGTGTCACCCAAGAACCTCCCTCTCATAATCCAGAACCCCTCAGGGAATGTCAGAGAGCTGTTTTTGGTCTGATCCCTGAAGACTAGGCCAAGGGACCCCACCAGTGCACAAATCTCTGCACCAAGCCTCTAGTAAATAATAAAGAATAAACTGTTTTACATACTTACAACTGTAAATCTACTTCTGCCCCAGCCTGTATACACATAGGCCTCAGGATGAAGCTCAAGCTGAGAACCTGAGTCCTTGATGACAGACATTTGAGTTGCTGATTCTACCCCACCTGACGCCCAGCCACTTCTACAATCCGATATACTAAATGTCTTTGCCATTTGGCCAGATGATGTCAGCCTTTTGTTACTTGCAACTAAAAGAATCCTAACTGACCAACAAACTAGGCAGCCATTTTTCAATTGTTAAACAAGGGAAAAATCTCTGCAGGAGGGAAATGGGGCATCTGAGACAGGAAGGAATGACAAATCCCAATGTATGGAGGGTGTTTACAGCTGTTCACACGTAATCCACAGAAACAGTCAGTTGAACTGTCCTTCGCACACAAGAACTCAGGAAACCTTCCACTGGCGGTTACTTCGTTTCCCTCCTTCATCACAAGAAACTGTAGGCAGTTTCCTATGTTCTACTTCTGACAATGGCAGGGGGTTAATCTCCAGCTGGCTGGAGCTGAGGATGAAAGATAGGACAAGAAAGCCCAACTTGGCCCTCCTGTGGTGGCTCTGTTCCTGAATCAAAGCTCGGCCCTCTGGATCTGAGCTACACTAAGATCTGACTGCAGCTAGGCTGTCTGAAATGGCACACAAAGACCTCAGTGAGAAGGCCACAGCAGCCTCGGGGCACCATCATGCCATCAGAATCAAGGCGAAGGTCTGAGTGAGACTACTGGGAGGTCACAGGAACCTGCCTGGAGTTAGCCCTGTGATTCTGGATTAGTGATTTGACTTGAGTTGCTTCATCTATAGAATACGCATAGAAGAGTCCATTTCACAAAACTGTTGAGAAAAAAAAAATTAACACATGTAAAGAATGCAGCCCTTGCCCTGGCTTTGTGGTTTAGTTTGCTGGAGTGTCATCTCCTACACCAAAAGGTTGAGGGTTCGATTTCCGGTCAGGGCACATACAGATGCTGTGGGTTTGATCCCTAGTCGGGGTGTTCAAGAGGCAACAAATCAATGTTACTCTCTTACATCAATGCTTCCCTCCCTTCCTCTCTCTCTTAAAAAAAAAATTCAATGGAAACATATCCTCAGGGGAGGATTTACAAAAAAACAAACAAAAATGTAGCCCTTCAATAGTGGCTACACCAGTCTGCATTCCCACCAACAGTGCACAAGGATTCCCTTTTCTCCACATCCTCACCAACACTTGTTTGTTGATTTATTGAAGGTAGCCGTTCTGACAGGTTTGAGGTGATATCGTATGTGGTTTTAATTTGCATTTCTGATATTAGTGACCTTGAGCATCTTTTCATATGTCTATTGGCCATCTGTATGTATTCTTTGGAGAAGTGTCTATTCAGGTCCTTTGCTCATTTTTAAATTGGGTTGTTTTATTTTTTTTTGTCTTGAGTTGTATGAGTTTTTTATAAATTTTGGATATTAAGTCCTTATCAGATCTATCATTGGCAAATGTGTTCTTTCAATCAGTAGGTTGTCTTTTCATTTTGTTGACGGTTTCCTTTGCAGTGCAAAAACTTTTTATTTTCCAAAAGAAGCACAGAGAGGATTCCAAGATGGCGGCTGGGAGGATGGCAATGAGGAAGAGAGTGTGAGTAAGGGAGTGAAAGGGAAGTGTGTGGAATGTGGTGTGTGTGTGTGTGTGTGTGACTGAGTGAGGGATAGCTAGATCTCTCAGGACCTTCTAGGGCTGGTGGACTGGGCTCGCATAGCTGGGCAGCCTATGCTACTGCTATAATCTCCCCCGGAGTGCCGGCTCTGCCGCAGAGGCTGTGCCATCTTGAAGGAACGAGCTGCTGTGACTGGGAGCCTAGGCTCACCTCCACTCAGGGTGTTCTGAGACACCACCCGGGATCCTACAGCCACTCTGGCCAGGGACCTGCTGCCTCAGTTGCCGACCCACAGAGACTGGAACTCTGGCCTCCCACCAGCCAGACACTTTAGCCCCAGGCACCGCAACTGCTGAGACTTACACAGCAGCTCTGGGCACATGACCACTCCAGCAGCCACGCAAGCAGCTGCCACCCATGACTGCAGGAGGGGAGAAGCCACCACAAGCGACCACTCAAGGAGCAGCCTCCCTGCAAAACCCAGCCCATGGAACAGCTGCTGCCCATGACCACGCGAGGAGCAGCTGCTCAGAAACCGCCCGAGGAGCAGCTGCCATCTGTGACGGCCCAAGGAGCAGATGCCACCCACAACCACCTGAAGACCAGCCTCAGAGCCCACCACTGCAGCCACAGGCCCCAGGCGACTCAACACCTAGATCCTTTGGTGCAATCAAAAATGAGGAGACAGAAGAATAGCCCCCAAAAGCAAAGAAAAGGAGGAAGCGCCAGAAAAGGAACTACATGAATCAGAGGCATGCAATATGTCAGAAAAGGAATCCAAAATAATGATCATAAAGTTCATTAACTGGATGGATGAGAAAAATCAACAACATATGTAAGAATCGGGAGGAAATAAAGAGTGATTAGCTACAATAAAAAAACAATATGGAAGCTTTCAACAGTAGACTAGGAGAAGTGGAGGACCACATTAGCTAATTCGAAGACAGGGAAGCAAAACACACCCAATCTGAACTGCAATTGGATAGAAAAAATCAAGATAGGAGGAGAACCTGAAGGACATTGACATGAAGCAACATATATACCATGTGTACCAGTTAATGCGGATTTCGTAATCAAAGAACACGATAATTTCAAGAGAAACATCAAAAGTGCTTTATTCAAAGTAATGTCCATTGCTAGCTACACATTTCCCCCATCTTTCAGGTAATTTGTGGATACCATCCCAATAGAACTTTTCTGTTTTGAGGCAAACCATTCAGAGACCCAATTTTCCACTTCTTTGTACGTTTTGAAGTGCTGCTCAGAAAGTACGTGTGCCATCGATTGGAACAAGTGGTCATCTGAAGGAGCAAGATCTGGTGAATACAGCAAGTAGATTAATACTTCCCAGGTAAGATCTTTTAACGTGTCTTTAACTGATTTTGAAGTGTGTGATAGTGTGTTATCATGAAGCAAAATTACTTTGCTGTCTTCTGGCACATTCTGGTCATTTCACAATCTAAGTGTGTTTCAAATTGATTATTTGTTGTTGGCAGCAATCAGCATTAATGGACTCACCTAGTTTTAGAAGCTCATAATACACCACACCTTCCAGATCCCACCCAAAGCAGGGCATTATCTTCTTTCTGAAGCGATTTGGCCTTGCAGTCAATGTTGATGGTTGACCTGGATCAACCCATGATTTTGTGCATTTGGAATTCTCAAAATAAATCCACTTTTCATTGCCAGTCACAATTCAATGCAAAAAAGACTTTCGTGGCATTGAAGCAACATTTTACTCATGACTTTTCCATTTGTCTTTTGTTCAGTTGATGTGGCTCCCATTTTCCTCCTTTTAAAATCTATCCCATTGCTTGTAAACCATCGGAAATTGTTTGCTGAGCAACGTTGAATCTTTCCGGAAGTTGCTTTTTGAGTTTGACACATGTCTTCAACCAATACTTGTTGGTCTTCAAACTTTTTCGATTGACCTGGATGTTCTTTGTGTTTCACATTGAAATCACCACTTTTAAAGCATTTAACATGTTAAGCACCATGTCAGTCACTGGTGACTGATATTATACTTTCTGTCTAGACCAGTCAGTCACTGGTGCCGCCAGCATATCAGTGAAATCAGATATCATGAGCTACACGGAAAGGAAGACAAAACAGACTTGCCGCTTAATGTGTTAAATCAGCATTCATAAGTTTCTTGAGATGGAGTATGTTCACCATAAGCTTCCTGAAGTATATGATAACTTTTTCTTCAAAGTAAAGTAATGAACATCGATGAGAGAGAAACATCGACCAGCTGCCTCCTGCACACCTCCCACTGGGGATGCGCCTGCAACCCAGGTACATGCCCCTGACCAGAATCGAACCTGGGACCCTTCAGTCTGCAGGTCAACGCTCTATCCACTGAGCCAAACCAGTTTCGGCGAAATTCAACATCTTTAAGTGTAAAAATATCTATGATGTTAACACCTTCAGCAAATTTGACATATGAAGTTTTGAAGCTTGCTGTCAATACAACAAAATAGCATACATATCAAATCGCATATATATCAACATATGTGTAACTCCATCTATTGAAAAAAATCTGCATTATTAACTGGTACACCTGGTATAATAGGGGTTCTAGACGACAAGAGGAGCAAGGGTTAGAAAACTTATTTAAAGAAATGTCAGAAAACTACCCTGACTTGGGGAAGAAAAAAGTCACACAAGCACAGAGTACCAAACAAGACGAACCCAAAAGATCCACACCAAGTCACTTCGTAATTACAATGGCAAACGTTAATAACAAAGATAGAATCTTAAAGGCTGCAAGAGAGACAGTTACCTACAAGAGATCTTCCATTAGGTTATCAAATGATTTCTCAACAGAAACATATCAGACCAGAAAGGAATGGAAGGAAGTTTACAAAGTGATGCAAAACAAGAGACTGAATCCAAGAATACTCTATCCAGCAAGGCTATCATTCAAAATTGAAGGAGAAATCAGGAGCTTCAGAGACAAAAAAAGGCTAAGGTAGTTTATCACTACCACAGTAATGCAAGAAATGCTAAAGGGACTGTTGTAAAAAGAAGAAGAAAAAGGGAAGAAGGAACACTGGTACAAAAAATAGAAATGGTTACAAACAAGTACCTATCAATAATAACTTTAAATGTAAATGGCCTAAACGCTCCAATCAAAAGACATTGAGTGGCTGAATGGATAAGAAAACATGACCCATATATATGCTGTATTCAAGAGACCCACCGCAGAACAAGAGAATCACATAGACTGAAAGTGAAGAGATGGAAAAAAATCTTTCAGGAAAATGGGAAAAACAAAAAAGCTGGGGTGGCAATACTTATATTGGACAAAATAGACCTGAGTGAAGGCCACAGCAAGAGATAAGGAAGGTTACTTCATAATACTAAAGGGATCAATACACACGGTAAACATATGCACTCAATGCAGGAGCACCCAAATACATAAAAAAAACCTCGGGAAGATATCAAGGGAGAGATTGACAGCAATACGATCATAGTCGGGGACTTTAATACACCCCTGACATCACTGGATAAATCCTCTAGACAAAAAAATCAGCAAAGAAACACTAATCCTAAATGACTCACTAGATCAGATGGACTTAATTGACATCTTCAGAACATTTTACCCCAAAGCTACAGAATATACATTCTTCTCAAGTGCACATGGAACATTTTCAGAGATAGATCACATATTGGGTCACAGGCAAAGTCTCTCCAAATTCAACAAGATTGAAATCATATCAAGCATCTTTTCAGACCACAATGGCATAATGTTAGAAATAAATTGCAATAAAAACATTTAAAAAAATTCAAACACTTGGAGGCTAAATAGCATGCTATTAAACAATGATTGGGTTACCAAAGAGATCAAAGAAGAAATTAAAAATGTCCTGGATGAATGACAATGAAAACACAACAATCCAAAACCTATGGGACACAGTGAAAGCAGTCCTGAGGGAAGTTCATAGCATTACAGCCCTATCTCAAAAAAACATGAAAAACTCATAATAAATTATCTAACGCTACAACTTAAAGAATTAGAAAGAGAGCAACAAGAAAGGCCCAGAGTGAGCAGAAGGAAGGAGATATAAGAGCAGAAATAAGTGACGTAGAGACAAAAAAAATTACAAAAGATCAATAAAACTAAGAGCTGGTTCTCTGAAAGGATAAACAAGATTGATGAACCTCTAGCCAGGCTCACCAAGAAGCAAAGAGAGGGGACCCAAATAAACAAAATCAGAAATGAAAGAGGCAAAATAACAACAGACCCCACAGAAATACAAAGGATTAT
>NW_006297385.1:141328-143853 GCF_000327345.1 Myotis davidii | reverse complement strand
CAGTCTATTCCAAAAAATTCAAGAGGAAGGCACACTTCCAAGCTTTTTCTATGAAGTCAGCATTACCCTAATCCCAAAACCAGATAAAGACACTACAAAGAAAGAAAATTACAGGCCAGTATCTCTGATGAACATAGATGCTAAAATCCTCAACAAAACTCTAGTAAATTGGATCCAACATTACATTAGAAAGAACATTCACCATGACCAAATGGGATTTATTCCAGGGATGCAAGGCTGGTACAATATCCGCAAATCAATAAATGTGATACATCACATAAACAAACTGAGAGACAAAAATCACAATCATACTGATGCAGAAAAGGCATGACAAAATCCAACACACTTTCCTTATAAAAACTCTCAGCAAAGTAGGAATAGAGGGATCATACTTCAACATAATACAAGCCTTATATGACAAGCTTATAGCCAATATCATACTCAATGGGCAAAAACTAAAACCATTTCCCCTAAGAACAGGAACGAAACAGGGATGCCCACTCTCACCAATCCTGTTCAACATAGTACTGGAAGTGCTAGTCATAGCAATCAGAGAAGAAGAAAAGGCATCCAAATTGGAAAAGAAGAAGTAAAACTGTCATTATTTGCAGATGACATATTGTACACAGACTCTATCAAAAAACTACTAGAACTAATAAATGAATTCAGCAATGTAGCAGGATACAAAATTAACACCCAGAAATCTATGGCTTTTTTATACACCAACTAGAGGCCTGATGCATGGATTTGTGCACGGGTGGGGTCTAGCCGGCCCTCCCCAATCAGGGCCAATTGGGCTGGGCCAGCTGGGGGAAGGGGCGGCAGGAGGTTGGTTGGCTGGACCCGCCCCAGATCGGGGTTGGGGGTACCAATCGGTGGCGCAGCCAGCTAGGGTGAGAGGCCTACAGAAGAGCATGGGAATCAGGCTTCCCGGGGAGGATGGCCTCAGCAAGAAAACAGAAACCACCAGAAGGTTCTTTAAACAGGCCCTGAGCTCCCTTTGGCCAAGTGGACTCAGAGCTGGTATATCTGTGTGTACATTAGACACAGTCTGGCATTTGCCTTTGCTGGTCAAATCCATCGCATCGAAAAACTTGTTCCCCTTCTTCTCTTTGGGGCTTTACAACAAATACAAACCAATTGGAAGACCTGGGCCGCAGTGGCAGAGTCAGGCCCCACAATCACCCTGAATTTAGGCCGTTGGATAGCAAACGCCATGAAATAGAACACACTGTTTTAGAGTCTTAATTATCCCCTAAAATGTGCCCAGCTGGTCCTCTTTAGCTGGAATAGACTGAACTAAGGAACCAAAATCTGAGTTTCCTTTGAGGTGGGATCCACCAGGAGCTGGCTGGTGGCAAGGCCCCTTACAGGCGGCTGCCTTCCCGCCCCTGCTCAGTGTGCTCTGAGCCGGTGTGTTTCTTGTGGTGCTGGGTCCTAGACTGCTGGTTGGGCGGCAGGTCCACAGGGTTTCTCTCCACCGCCTTCCTGGCCTCCCGAGCAGTATCCTTTGGCCCAGCATGCCAGGCGGCTGTCACTAGAGCCAGCACTCAGAGAGAGAAGGAGCAGGCCTGTGCTGAGAGGGACCTGCAGGTGGCCAGGTTGTGCCCCTCCCCACTTTTCAGTCTCGCTCGTATGTATCGGGCAAACGCCCGATGCCCGAGACTGATGCCACGTGGGGAGGGTTGCAGTGGGGAGAAGGGCGCTATGACTTGCCAGCCTTGGTGACGATCATCTCGGTGCCCAGCTGACTGAATTCATCCCACAGAGCCTTCATCTCAAGCTGCACACTCATGCTGGCCACCTTCGCATTCTTTGCCAGCACCTTGACGGCGGCAGCACAAATGGCTGCTTGGGCTCCACAGCGGCGCTGGTGGTGGTCCCTGCACCTGTCGCATAGTAGCAACCGGTCATTTGCTGGGCTTTCATTATATAGACTAGAGGCCTGATGCGCGAAATTCATGCAAGAATAGGCCGTCCTTTCTCCGGCTGCCAGCACTGGTTTCCCTCTGGCACCAGGGATCCGGGTTTCCTTCTTGCTGCTGGCGGGCACCTGAGACCTGGGCTTCCCTCACAGCCCTGGCTTCATTTGGAAGGATGTCCAGAAGGACGTCCAGTCTAATTAGCAAATTATGCTTTTATTATTATAGAGAATGAACTCACAGAAAGAGAAACTAAAAAAACAATTCCATTTATCATTGCAACAAAAAATTAAGATACCTAGGAATAAATTTAACCAAGGAGGTAAAGGACCTATACTCAGAAAATTACAGATGCTGAAAAAAGAGATAGAGGAAGACATAAACAAATGGGAGGATATACAGTGTTCATGGGTTGGTAGAATTAACATCATTAAAATGTCCATACTACCCAAAGCAATCTATAGATTCAATTTAATCCCCATTAAAATACCAACGGAATACTACAAAGACCTAGAACAAACTCTCCAAAAATTCATCTGGAATAAAAAAAGACCCTGAATTAGCTGCAGCAATCTTGAGAAGGAAGAACAAAGTTGGAGGACT
>NW_006297385.1:139560-140309 GCF_000327345.1 Myotis davidii | reverse complement strand
AGTGTCGGCGTGTGGACTGGAAGGTCCCAGGTTCGATTCCGGTCAAGGGCATGTACCTTGGTTGTAGGCACATTCCCAGTAGGGGGTGTACAGGAGGCAGCTGATCAATGTTTCTCTCTCATTGATGTTTCTAACTCTCTATCCCTCTCCCTTCCTCTCTGAAAAAAAAAATCAATAATATATATTAAGAAACCCCACTAAAACCCAACTTCTTAATTTGATGTACTCCCATTTTTTTATTTTTTATTTTTTATTTTGTTTCCGTTGCCTGGGGCAATATATCAGAAAATATATTGCCATGAGAAATGTCCAAATTTTACGGCCTATGTTTTCTTCTAGGACTTTTATATAAGACTAGAGGCCAGGTGCACAAAAATTTGTGCACTCGCCGGGGGAAGGGGTCCCTCAGCCCGGCCTGTGCACTCTCGCAGTATGGGACCCCTCGGGAGATAACGACTGGCTGGCTTAGGCCTGCTCCTGGGTGGCAGAGGGCAGGCCCAATTCCTGGGTGCAGCCCCTGGTTGGGCTCAGAGCAGGGCTAATTGGGGAGTTGGGGCGCCGCCCCCTGTCATGCACAGAGCAGGGCGTATTGGGAGGTTGCGATGCCACCCTCAGTCACGCTCAGGGTAGGGCCAATTGGGGGATTGGGGAACCGTTCCCTGTCACACTCAAGGCAGGGTCGATGGGGAGGTTGCGGCACCACCCCCTGTCACACACAGAGCAGGGCCCATCAGGGGGGTGGGGGAGCT
>NW_006297385.1:137669-138948 GCF_000327345.1 Myotis davidii | reverse complement strand
CCCTCCTTTTTTTTATTTTTTTTTCTTCTTTATTCTGGGCCAGCTTTAGCTGTGGCTCCAGCTCTGTGGCCTCTGCTGCTGGGAAAGCGGAAACCCTCGGGCCCAGACTTGTTTGTGTTCTATAATCGAAACTCTGTATCAACTCCAGCTCTGAGATCCCGGCTCGCTGAGAGCAGGTTTCTGGAGGTTTTTTTAGCTTCTATATTTGTTATATGTTTCAAACTGCCAGCTCAGAGGCCAGCAAGGCAGGTAGGGAACGTTGGAGTCCGCCATTACTGAAGCAAGCAAGCCTCATTCATGTTCACTTTAAGCTGTCTGGCTGCCGGCGGCCATCTTGGCTGTCAGTTAATTTGCATATCGCCCTGATTAGCCAATGGGAAGGGTAGCGGTCGTTCGCCAACTACCATGTTTCTCTTTTATTAGATAGGATTAGATAGGATGTCAAGTCTAACATTGAGTTACCTCAAAAAATTAAAAATGGAACTGCCTCATGACCCAGAAATTCCACTTCTGGGAATATATATGAACACACCCGAAACATTAATTCAAAAGAATATATGTACTCTTATGTTCATTGAAGTGTTATTTACAATAGCCAAGATTTGGAAGCAGCCCAAGTGTCCATCAGATGAGTAGATAAAAAAGCTGTGGCACATTTACACAATGAAAAAAGAAGGAAATCTTACCCGCTGCAACAGCATGGATGGATTTAGAGAGCATTATGCTAAGTAAAATAAGCCAGTCAGAGGAAGACAAATACCATAAGATTTCACTCATATGTGGAATCTAATGAACAAAATAAACAACAAAAAAGAAACAGATTCATAGACTGACAGCTGTCAGAGCAAAGGGGGCTGGGTGAAAAAGGTGAAGGGATTAAGCAACCCTCCACCCCCCCAAAAGGCCCCAAACAAACTCATACACACAAACAATAGTATGGTGATTAGAGGGAAAGGGGGTGAGGTAGGTAGAAGAGGGTATGGGGGGATAAATGGTGATGGGAGGAGACTTGACTTGGGGTAATGAACACACAATACAGTATACAGATTATGTATTATAGGATTGTACACCTAAAACCTATCCTATCTAATAAAAGAGAAACATGGTAATTGGCATACGACCGCTACCCTTCCCATTGGCTAATCAGGGTTATATGCATATTAACTGCCAGCCAAGATGGCGGCCGGCAGCCAGGCAGCTTGAAACTGACATGAGGCTTGCTTGCTTCAGTGACGGAGGACTCCAACGTTCCCCGCCTGCCGCTGCAGGCCTCTGAGCT
>NW_006297385.1:135731-136656 GCF_000327345.1 Myotis davidii | reverse complement strand
TAGCCCTGCTCTGAGCCCAACCAGGGGCTGCACCTAGGGATTGGGCCTGCCCTCTGCCACCCGGGAGCAGGCCTAAGCCAGCAGGGCGTTATCTCCCGAGGGGTCCCAGACTGCGAGAGGGCACAGGCCAGGCTGAGGGACCCCTCCTTCCCCCTCGAGTGCACAAATTTTTGTGCACCAGGCACAAAAATAGTGTAATTATATTAACCAAAGTCACCTCAATAAATTCAATTTTAAAAAAATGCAGCCCTGCCTGAAATCCTTCTGAGGCTGAAGATGTCTGAGGAGGTCTTGTACTCTGTTCTGCCCATCTTCCCAGCCTCTCTCCAGCCTCCAGTCTCACTGGCAACTTTTTAAAAATAAATTTTTAAAAAATATTCTTATTGATTTCAGAGAGGTAGGGTGAGGGAGAGATAGAATCTTCAATGATGAGAGAGAATCATTGATTCGCTGCCTCCTGCACGACCTCTACTGGTGATTGAGCCCACAACCTGGGCATGTGGCCTTGACTCAAAAAGAAACTGGGACTCTTCGGTCTGCAGGCCAATGCTCTATCCACTGAGCCAAATTGGCCAGGGCTAAAATAAACTTTTACTGATATAACTGTAGACTCACATATGCTTGTAAGCAAATTTAATAGAGAGAGACACCACATACACAACCTAATTTGGCAAATGGTAATATTTTTCAAAATTATAATATAACTAGAGGCCCGGTACACAAAAACTTGTGCACTCGGTGGGGTAGGGGGGTCCCTCAGCCCGGCCTGTGCCCACTCGCAGTCTGGGACCCCTCGGGAGATAACGCCCTGCTGGCTTAGGCCTGCTCCGGGGTGGCAGAGGGCAGGCCCAATCCCTAGGTGCAGCCCCTGGTCGGGCTCAGAGCAGGGCCGATTGGGGAGTTGGGGCGGCGGCCCCTGTCAATA
>NW_006297385.1:128607-134877 GCF_000327345.1 Myotis davidii | reverse complement strand
CTCCGACTCCAGCTCTGAGATTCCAGCTCCCTGAAAGCTGGTTTCTGGGGGTTTTTTTTAGCTTCTATATTTGTTAAAATGTTTCAACCTGCAGGCTCAGAGGCCTGCAGCGGCAGGAGGCGGGGAACGTTGGAGTCCTCCGTCACTGAAGCAAGCAAGCCTTATGTTCAGTTTAAGCTGCCTGGCTGCTGGCCGCCATCTTGGCTGGCAGTTAACTTGCATATCTCGCTGATTAGCCAATGGGAAGGGTAGCAGTCGTACGCCAATTACCATGTTTCTCTTTTATTAGATAGGATATCATAATCAGGATACTGACATTGATATAATCTACTGAATTTATTCCTATTTCCTGTACTCACTTGTGTGTGTGTATTCAGTTCTATATAACTTCATTACATGTGTTAAGTTTGGATATCCACCATCAGAAGCAAGATCTCAACATTCCTTTACCACAAACATCCCTCAGGTTACCTTTTATAACCACATCTCCCACCCTATAATGCCTCTATCCTCAATCTCTGACAACCACCAATCCTGCTCTCCATTTGTATAATTTTGCTAGTTAGAAATGTTATATAAATGGAATCATCCTGTATGTGCCCACTTGAGATTGGCTTTTTTCATTTAGCTTAATTTCCTTGGGTTCATCCAAACTGTTGCCTGTATCAATAGTTTGTTCCCTTTCACCAGTGAGCAGTATTCCATGCTATGGATGTACCACAGTTCGTTTAACCCTTCATCTGCTGCAGGACATCTAAGCTGTTTCTCACTTTTGGCTACAATGTATGACTGTGTATAGGTTTCTGTGTGAATATAAGTTTTACTCTTCTGGGATAAATGCCCAAGAATGCCATGGTTGGGTCACATGAGAATTGCATATTTACTTTTTAAGCAACTGCCAATGTGTTTTCCAGAGTGGCTGCTCCATTCCTACCAGCAAAGTATGAGAGACCCAGTTTCTCCACATTATTACTACTGGCAATTCAGTTCGTTAATTAAAAAATATGTACTGAGCAGCTCCTGTGTGCCAGGTACTGTTCTAGATGTTAGGTTTATAGCAATAAATGAGACACACCGCTTGTGTTATCAATAGGAGTTGACATGCTAAAGGGTGTAGACAGGCAATACACAAGTCAAGAAATAGATAAGTGCTAAGAAGAAAATAAATAGGGTGATGTGATAGGACTGTGTGTGTGTGTCAAAAGGATGCGCAGGCAGGAGGTATAGCACTGCGATTATGAAGCCAGATGGCATGGGTTCAAATCCTGGCTCCACCTCTTCATAGCTGTGTGGTTCAGACAAGTGACCTGACTGACCTGTATCTCAGTTTCATGATCTGTAAAACTGGTTAGTACTGACCTCAAAGGGATGTTGGGAAGATTAAGAGTCAATACACATAACACATTTAGCAGCAAGGACCAGGCCTGGACGGAAAGCCATCTGTTTAAGAGTCTCTGTAAGAAACTCTTGACCACCCAGGTGGCACTGCTAAAAGACACAGTTTTAAGCTTTGTGGGTTTCCTGAGACACAGGTGCTTAGGAGGGAGGACACTCCTCCCCATGGTGCTAGGGCATACCTTGCTCTGGGACTGGCCTGCTGTGGGCATAACAAAGGGACAGCAAGGCCCTCCACTTAACCAGCTACCTTGGGAGGATGGGGGGAGAGCACTGCAACAGAGGAGCTGTAAGGATGCTGGATCAGAGAAGTTTCTCAGGGCACCTGGGATCGGACCCCATTCCCAGGCTGGAATGGGGCTAGCAGACTCAGCTGCATTCTTGATCAGGGGCTTATGCACAGGGCCTCCCTAAACTCTTGGCCCATAAAATAGCCATTTCCTTTGCAGAGCTAAGAAGACAGAGGTAATGTGGAAACTCCCCTCCCCTCCCTGTCCCACCTCTTTCTAGGCCTGGCTGAGAAGAGGGAACTGAGAGAAGCATATTGGTTGGCATTTTACAAAAACAGTAGGAAACTGGGGAGTGGGGGGAGGAGGGATGCTGCTGTTGGCAGCTCCAGCCTTGGGGGGAAATGAGGATGTCTTTGCAGGGAATGGGCTGGGGTCCCTTCTCTGAGAGGAGAAATCATGAGTCAGTGAGGCCCTGAGCCTTTCCAAGGAAGAGGCAGTGCTGCGGTGACCTGTTTTGTGGGACAGCCATGGACTGGGATTGACCAGAAAGCTGCTTCTTGCCTAGGGACTGAGTCTGGAGCCAAGGCACCTTCTATCTTATATAAAGCTCCTTCAACCCTGCGGACCGAGTGGCCAGATGACAGCACAGCACTTCAAGGTGCCGTGGGGCATGGGGCGGCCTGGAGTCTTCAACCCTGGCCTATAGCAGGCAGTATAAACTGTCCAGGGGAAGGAAGGGAGGCAGGGCACCAAGTCTTGAAAGTGCACAGAGAAGTTAACACAAACCATCCACTGCTCTCCCTCAAACCCTTCGGTGGTGCTCAGGGGCCATGGGAAGAAAGTCCAAATCTCTAATGAGAGCTCACCAGGGCCAGTATGACCAGCCTGAACTTCCCCTCCTCATTCTGCTCAGGACACACTGGACTGTTCTACAATACACCCCAGGGTCTTTGTACAGGCTCTTCTCCCTGCCCCAACCCATCCCCCAAAAAGCGTAAGCTTGCAGGTCACTTCTTCAGAAGAGCCTTTTTGGACCCTCCCAAGCCCACCCCCAGCCCTGTTATTCTCTCTCAAGGCACTTTGGACTTTCTCTTGAGAATTTCAAGAGAATTATCAGTTGAATTATGTGGTTATTTATGTCATTATTTAATATCTATCTTGCCCACTAGATGGTGAATGCCACGAAGTCAGAATAATGGTAATAATATTACTTTTTAAAAATTTTTTTTATTGATTTCAGAGAAGGAAGAGGGAGAGAGGGATAGAAACATCAATGATGAGGAAAAAAAATCATTGATCAGCTGCCATCTGCATGCCCCCTACTGGGGATTGAGCCCACAATCCAGGCATTTGCCCTGACTGCATATCAAACCATGACCTCCTGGTTTATAGGTTGACGCTCAACCACTAAGCCATACCAGTCGGGCGACATTACTTTTAACAACAGCTCACATTTATTAAACTCTTACAGAGTTTTACAGCATTATCTCACTGACTTTTGACAACAGCTCTATGAGGCCAATACTACTGCTATTCCATTTCACAGAAGGGTTTGTGAGCCCTGCCTACAGGTACTCGGTAAATGGTTAGTTTAGGGAATACCCATATTCTGGGTTACATTTCCAATTATCCCTTCCCCTAATATCTATGAAGCCCAAGTCCATAGAACCCATTTTTACCACTTTGGAGTGATAGCCTCTGATCCCAAGGGCCCTTCTGGTTCTAATCCCTCCCCAATCAAGAAGACATTAACTTAATAAATCTTTATTGTGTGGCTGTGTCTGGCAAGGCCTGAGCACTGGAGACACAGCAATAAACAAAGCACATGGGGCCATACGATCGCATAGCTCATGTCTGCTGGGGACATGGACCCAAGGCCCTGTCTCTTCAGGAAAAAGATCAGTAGTTGTCATGAGAGGGAGGAAGGAAAGGAGACTAGGTGGCGCATATGTGATCCTTAGGGCCTTGAAACTACTCTGTATGGAGGATACATGTCATATATTCATCAAAACCCAACCCATGTAGAACACGGAGTGAACCCTAATGGTAACTATAAACTTCAGTTAATAATGATGTATCAATAATGGTTCAGTTGTACCAAATTAATGTACCATATTAATACAAGACAGAAGTAATAGGGAAACTGTGTGGTGAAGACAGAGTGAGTTTGGGAACCAGGTACTTTTATAATTTTCTGTAAACTTAAAACTGCTTTAAAAAACAAAACAAACAAGCACAAACAAAAAAATCCTGGCCAGTGTGGCTCAGTGAATAGAGCACTGACCCATGTATCAAAGGCTCTTGGGTTCAATTCCTGGTTAAGAGCATGTACCTGGGTTGCAGGTTCAATCCCTGGTCCTGTTGGGTATGTGTAGGAGGCAACCAATCTACAGACAGTTCTCTGGTTACGCTGGACTCGACCTACGTCGTTTTGTGGTTACATCACCATCTCCCATCTATTTATATATTAAAAAAAAGTTCCGTCATTTCAACGTATGTACATATGTGCTTTATGTTTTTTATTATTTATTTACCACAAGTAAAGGTCAGGAATCATCTTTCTATAAATTTTTGTTTACTGTTTCATTTCATTACTGCTGTGTATGTGCTCCATGTGAGTGACGTAGGTGCTCATGTAGGTGGGTTCTGACTTACGGCGAAAATCGGGTTACGTCGGAGACCTACTGTACCTGTCTTTTCACATTGATGTGTCTCTCTGCTCTCTTTCTCTCCCTCCCTCCTTCCCATGCTCTCTAAAAGCCAATGGAAAAAAATATCCTCTGGTGAGGACTAACAAAACAAAACAAAAAGTCCTCTCTTGAACCTGTTCCCATCAGCCATCTGTCCTTCATATCTGCCCACCCAGCAGTCATCTCTGGGCCCTCATCTCCCTCCTTCCTCTGCTGGCCTCAGGCTCCATGTTCTCACTCCTCTTGCCCCCAGCCCCACCCCACCCGCAACCCCGCCCCTGCACAGGATTTCCTTTTCTTGATTCCTGACCATCTCTGGACAGCTTTTCTCTTCTCTAACCACACCCTCCCTTGGTGATCTCATCTGGTCCCTGGCTCTAAATACCATCACTTTCCTGAGGACTCTTATGTTTCCTTCTCCAGCCTGGCTCTCTCCCTTCAACGCCAAACTTGAAGAGCTCACACAGCTATGTTCTTGATTCTTCACAGCACTTTCAACTTCTCCTAGCAAATGTTCTCTTGTCAATGCCTTCACTAATTACCTGGTGTTCAGGCCAAACCCTTCGTTATCCTCCACCCTTCTGTGACACGTTGACACCCAGTCTATTCACACTTACTGTAAACTCCACCTTCAAAATATGATTAAGATCCACCCTTCCCCTCTCCCCTATCTCCTGCCTGGACATATTAGGAGCTTCCTCCCAGATTTCCTGGCTCTCACCCCTGCTCCCACACACAGCCAGAGGGCTTCTGTAAATGTGAGTCAGATCACGTTCCTCCTCATCTCAGAATCCTTCCACTGTACATTTGGGAAAAAGCCTCAGTCCCTAGAAGGCCTCTCATGTCATTCTCTGACCTCATCTCCTCCTGTTTTGCCTTTTATTTTAGCCACTGAGGTCGGTGTACAATGGTATCTCACTATGGATACCATTTGCATTTCCATGATTATGATTAAGGATGGTGAAGTACTTTAAATAATAATAATAATTACTATTATTATTATTAACATTTACACGGCATTCATCATGTGCCATGCCCTATGTTGAGCAGTTTATGTATACAACTGCATAATCCCTTCCCAACCTCTTAGGCCAGATATGTTTCAGAGTTCTGGATAATTAGGATTTCATTTTATTTATTTCTTTTTAACTAGGGGCCCAGTGCATGAATTAGTGCACCTTGAAATGAGCTGTGGGCCATGAGGCTGAGGTGGGCACAGGGGCGGGTCTTGGCCCATGCTCCGCTCCCCTGCCTGGTCCCTCCTGCCACGGCTCCTGGTCCCCTCTCTGCTGGCAGCCCTGCTCCGACCACCAGGTGGGCACAGGGGCGGGTCTTGGCCCATGCTCCGCTCCCCTGCCTGGTCCCTCCTGCCACGGCTCCTGGTCCCCTCTCTGCTGGCAGCCCTGCTCCGACCACCACTGCTGCTCCCACACGCTGACGGCACCAGCCCCGCTTGCACTCGCTGACAGCGTAGAGCAGTGATGGCGAACCTATGACACGCGTGTCAGAGGTGACACACGAACTCATTTTTTTGGTTGATTTTTCTTTGTTAAATGGCATTTAAATATATAAAATAAACATCAAAAATGTAAGTCTTTGTTTTATTATGGTTGCAAATATCAAAAAATTTCTATATGTGACACGGCACCAGAGTTAAGTTAGGGTTTTTCAAAATGCTGACATGCCGAGCTCAAAAGGTTCGCCATCACTGGCGTAGAGTGACTGGGGCTAGTGCCAGCAGCGGGTGCGAGTGGAGCCAACACCATCAGCGGGTGTGAGCAGCGGCTACTGCTCCAATCGCCCCTCAGGAGCAGGGGGAGGTGGAGAAGCCCTCAGGGATGATCGGGGCCATCAGCCACCACTCACACCTGCTGATGGCACCGAGCAATTGGGACCAAGACCGGGTGCTGGCTGCAGGTGTGAGTGGGGCCGGTGCTGGCAGTGGGTGTGAGTGG
>NW_006297385.1:127808-128564 GCF_000327345.1 Myotis davidii | reverse complement strand
TGAGCAGGGCTGTGGCTGGCAGCAGGTGCGAGAGGTGGCTGCCGGCCCTGATTGTCCCTCAAGGGCAGGGGGAGGTGGAGAAGCCCTGAGGGGCAACTGGGGCCAGCAACCACCACTCGCACTCGCTGATGATGCCGAGCGATCGGGGCTGGCACCAGCACCAGCAGCGGGTTTGAGTGGTGGCACGGGCAGTGGGTACAAACGGTGCCGGTGCCGGCAGCAGGTGCAAGCACCGTTGGGCGGGACTGCAGTGCACAGGAGCAAAGAATTTTCAGTAACCACCAGAGGCTTGCCCTGATGACAGCAACCAGAGCCCCACCTTGGTCTGGTGCCCCTGCTCACCTGCTCCACCATAACCTCCACGGCCAACACCCACCATATTCCACATGTGCCCCCTGTATTAAATCCCTGAATCCCACAATCATTCTATTTTATAAATGGGGAAACTGAGACACCAGAAGGCTATGTGTCTTGGCCACACTCAGAGAGGTAGAAGTGGGCTGCGATTACAACACAGGTCATTTTATGAAAGAATATATTTTTAGCCCTAGCCGGCTTAGCTCAGTGGATGGAGCATCAGCCTGCGGAATGAAGGGTCCTAGGTTCTATTCCGGCAAAGGGCACATGCCTGGGTTGCGGGCTCAATCCCCAGTAAGGGGTGTGCAGAAGGCAGCCAATCAATGATTATCTCGCATCATTGATGTTTCTATCTCTTTTTCCTTCTCCCTTCCTCTCTGAACCAAAAAAAGGTTAGGA
>NW_006297385.1:118072-126555 GCF_000327345.1 Myotis davidii | reverse complement strand
TTTTGGGAGATTTTTCTTTGTTAAATGGCATTTAAATATATAAAATAAACATCAAAAATGTAAGTCTTTGTTTTATTATGGTTGCAAATATCAAAAAATTTCTATATGTGACACGGCACCAGAGTTAAGTTAGGGTTTCAAAATGCTGTGCGCTGCGCCAGCCCCACTTGCACCTCCTGACAGCGTGGAGCAATGGGAGCCTGCGCCAGCAGCTGGTGCGAGTGGGGCCAGCGCTGTCAGTGGGTGCGAGTGGCGGCTGCTGCTCCAATCGCCCCTCAGGAGCAGGGGGAGGTGGAGAAGCCCTCAGGGATGATCGGGGCCATCAGCCACCACTCACACCTGCTGATGGCACCGAGCAATTGGGACCAAGACCGGGTGCTGGCTGCAGGTGTGAGTGGGGCCGGTGCTGGCAGTGGGTGTGAGTGGCAGCTCCGGCGTCGGCAGCAGGAGTGAGCAGGGCTGTTGCTGGCAGCAGGTGCGAGAGGTGGCTGCCGGCCCTGATTGTCCCTCAAGGGCAGGGGGAGGTGGAGAAGCCCTGAGGGGCAACTGGGGCCAGCAACCACCACTCGCACTCGCTGATGATGCCGAGCGATCGGGGCTGGCACCAGCACCAGCAGCGGGTTTGAGTGGTGGCACGGGCAGTGGGTACAAACGGTGCCGGTGCCGGCAGCAGGGGCAAGCACCGTTGGGCGGGACTGCAGTGCACAGGAGCAAAGAATTTTCAGTAACCACCAGAGGCTTGCCCTGATGACAGCAACCAGAGCCCCACCTTGGTCTGGTGCCCCTGCTCACCTGCTCCACCATAACCTCCACGGCCAACACCCACCATATTCCACATGTGCCCCCTGTATTAAATCCCTGAATCCCACAATCATTCTATTTTATAAATGGGGAAACTGAGACACCAGAAGGCTATGTGTCTTGGCCACACTCAGAGAGGTAGAAGTGGGCTGCGATTACAACACAGGTCATTTTATGAAAGAATATATTTTTAGCCCTAGCCGGCTTAGCTCAGTGGATGGAGCATCAGCCTGCGGAATGAAGGGTCCTAGGTTCTATTCCGGCAAAGGGCACATGCCTGGGTTGCGGGCTCAATCCCCAGTAAGGGGTGTGCAGAAGGCAGCCAATCAATGATTATCTCGCATCATTGATGTTTCTATCTCTTTTTCCTTCTCCCTTCCTCTCTGAAATCAATAAAGAAATATATTTTAAAAAATATTTTTTAAAAAAGAGTATATTTTCATTGCCTTAGCTGGTTTGGCTCAGTGGATAGAGCGTTAGTTCACACATCATAGCAACTGGTTGTTCAGGTGTTCCACCATTTGGTCTACTTGCATATTAGGGTTTTATATATATAGGTATGTCTTTTTGGCATGAGCCTTATTTTATTTTTATTAATTTCTTTGTTGTTGTTAATCCTCACATGAGGATATTTTTCCAACTGATTTTTAGGGAGAGGAAAAGACAGAGAGAAATATCGATCTGAGAGAAACATATCGATTGGTTGCCTCCTGCACGAGACCTGACCAGGGCCGGGGCCTGCAACCAAGGTATGTGCCCTTGACTGGAATTGAACCCAGGACCCTTTGGTCCCCAGGCTGACAAGAGCCAAACCAGCTAGGGCTAAATAATTAGGATTTCAGAAAGGCAGTATAGAGCTTATACTCTGTCAGGGTCTGGAGAAGTATCTGCACACAGATATTTCTGCAGTGAAGATAATCTGTCTGTTTGGATCACATTCCACCTAGGATTGTGGATCTGTATTAAATCCCTGAATCCCATAATCACTCTATTTTATAAATGGGGAAACTGAGGCACCAGAAGTCTACTTGTGTTGGCCACACTCAGAGAGGTAGAAGCGGGCTACGATTACAACACAGGTCATTTAATAAAAGAATATATTTTTATTGCCGTAGCTGGTTTGGCTCAGTGGATAGAGCGTTAGTTCACGGACTGAAGGGTTTCAAGTTTGATTCTGGTCAAGGGCAGCACCTTGGTTCCAAGCTTGATCCCCAGCCCTGGCTTGGGGGTTGTGTGGGAGGCAAGCAGTTGATGTGCCTTTCATATTGATGTTTCTCTCACTCTATCTCTCCCCCTCCCTTCCACTCTCTCTAAAAATCAATGGGGAAAATATCCTTAGGCTAGGATTAACAACAATACACACACACACACACACACACTTCAGAGAGAGCAAGGGAGAGATAGAAACATCACCTTAAACGCTTTAAGGTGAAGGCAGTAAATAACAGGCAGCAGAGCTGTTAGCAGAAGGGAGAGAGAATCATTATCGGCTGCCTCTGGCATGCCCCCTACTGGAGATCAAGCCTGCAACCCAGGCATATGCCCTGACTGGAATCAAACTGTGACCTCCTGGTTCCTAGGTGCTCTGAGCACACCAACTGGACTGACTTCTTCTTCTTCTTTTTTTTTAAACAACAAGCAAGTATGATTTGTATAATCAGACATGCAAGCAAGCAATAGAGCTTTATAATGGGAAATGCACCCAAGAAACATTATAAAGTATCAGTCCTCATTCTTTGCCGCACCCTGGAAACATCTGGGGAGCTTTAAAAAAATAGCGCACACCTGGTTCTATCCTCAATGAGTAATGAATTGAGTGTGGCCCAGGCCTGGGAGTTTCTTAAAGCTCCCATGTGACTCTAATGTGCAGCAACAATGAGAATAGGTATTAAAGCAACATTTTTCAAATTTTTCTACAGAACGTGTTGGTGTGTTTTAGAAAATAAAAAAGATTCTACAGTCAAAAAAGCAGGTTTCTTTCCTGTAAAATTTCCCAGAGCCTGTAAAAAGCAAATGTGCCCATGACTTTTACAAGCAGAAGACATAGTACATAGTGGACATCTCTGTGTGTGTGCTGAGCGTTCCTTCTTTCAAGCAGCCAAGGTGTTAGCAAGCCCTGTCTAGTCTACCTCGTAACCTGCCCTTTCCCACCCCCCCACTCTCCCTGGCTTGGTCTTGTCCTCCATGGCCTCCCATCTAGACTATGGCAATTGCCTGCTCCCTGCCCTCCCACTGGCCCTACAATTCGTTGCCCTCAAGGGTGGGCTAGCAGATCCTTAGGGCCCACAAAGTTTGAAAACTTCTATTCCTACCTGAGACTTCCTGCAGTGATACCAACTGCCCCCTTATGACTGTGGAAAGGACCTGCTTTAAGGTGAAGGCAGTAAGTTTCACAGACAGCAGAGTTGTTAGCAGCCTAAATCTGGATTCTTGATGCCATTGTTGAGCTGTCATGTTACCAGCCTAGAAAGAGGCCCAAAGAACCCTTGGATTTGGAATTGGGTAGCCCACCTGTTTCTTAATGGTTTAAGCCAATACACATGGGGTTTTCTGTTATGGGTAAGCCCACAGCAGCCAAACTAGATGCTCTCTGTTAAATTACCCTATTTATTGGTCAAAAGTGTTTTTTTTTAAATATTGTTATTGATTTCAGAGAGTAAGGGCAAGGGAGAGAAAGATAGAAACATCAATGATGAGAGAGAATCATTGATCGGCTGCCTCCTGCATGCCCCACACTGGGGATCGAGCCCACAATCCGGGCATGTCTCCTGACCGTGAATCGAACCTGGGACCCTTCAGTCCACAGGCCGACGTTCTCTCCACTGAGCCAAACCAGGTAGGATGGTCATAAGTTTTTTACCAAGTAAGGTGCCCTTAATTGTATGTTTTTCTTGTTCATTGTCTTTCTCCTCCTTGTAGAATGCCAGTTCCATGAGAGCAGAGAAATTTGTCTGTCTTGTTCACTGCTATATCCCTAGTACCCGAAACACTGCCTGCTAAAGAGTAGAAACTCAGCATTCCTTGAAAAAATAATGGAGTTCATTTAATTCTTTCAACAGTTCCAAATGGTAGGTGTTACAAATACCAAACTCCTCCCCACAACCATGCAGACCCTGCACGGTCTGCCCCCAACCGCCTCGCCCATTCATGATCCTCCAGTTAAGGTTGTCTGTCTTCCAGTTCCCTTGCAGAGTCAAGCTCCTTCCCACATCCAGGGCTCTGCTAATTCTGTTCCCTCCACTGGGAATGCTCCTCCCATTCCATTAAGACCTACTCATCCTTCAGGCCTCCTCTCAAATGACAGTCCTCGTGACAAACATCTCCTGACCAACCCAAACATGCTAGGCACCCCCTTGGATATGCTCCCACTACTCCTCCATCGAGGCACTTAGCACAGATGTAATTACAGAGCTGCTTCCATGCTTACATTCTTAGATTCTGTTTCCTCCACTGAACTCTGAGCTCCAGGAAGTCAGGGACTCCTTTGTATTTCCAGAGCCCTTAGAAAACCTGGCACACAGTAGGTGCTTAAATAAAAACCACACCTCTCTCTTGTGTTCAGGATATTTACTACTCAGTGAATAACCAACATTTCCGGGCCCCTGTAGTTGGGCAGGGTCACACAACTAATTCCAGGCGTGAGCAGAAAAGAACTGTGTCACTCTCTAAGTCTGCTGTGTGACCTTCTAGGTCCCTTGTAGTGGTGACCCTGGAGGCTGTGTTCCAGTCATGAGGCTTTAAAACAGGGAGCCTGTTCGTCTGGGGCCCTGATGTATAAAGTGAAGCCCCACCCTGATCTACCTTATGCACTAAGTAAGAAACTGACATCTGGCCCTAGCTGGTTTGGCTCAGCAGATAGACCATCAGCCTGTGGACTGAAGGGGTCCTGGGTTCGATTCTAGTCAAGGTCACATGCCCTGGTTATGGGCTCAACTTCCCAGTAGGGGGCATGCAGAAGGCAGTCGATCAATGATTCTCTCTCATCATTGATGTTTCTCTCTCTCTCTCTCCCTCTCTTCCTTCCTCTCTGAAATCAATAAAAATATATATTAAAAAAAAGAAGAAATTGACATCTGTTGTGTCCCAACCTCCAAGATTTCAGGATTTGATTTGTTACCACAACAGAATCCTGCCTATCACTGGCAGTCCTGCGAATAAATGAAAGCAGCTAGAGGCAGAAGCAATTGTGATCACAGACTGGGAGGTGAGGAGCAAGGCAGTGGCCTCCAGCTGCCAGAACTGAACCTCAGGGGAAGGATGAGGGTGAGCCTGGCCAGCATGAATGACTCAGTGGCTTAGCGTTGACCTATCAACCAGGAAGCCATGGTTCAGTCCCCAGTGTGGGGCATGCAGGAGGCAGATGATCAATGATACTCTCTCCTCACTGATGTTTCTCTTTCTCTCTCTCCCTGCCCCCTTCATCTCTGAAATCAATAAAAATATAGTAATTTTAAGAAAGGACAAGGGTGATATAGAACAGCTACAGATATTCCTTGACTTATGATGGGGTCATGTCCCAATAAATTCAGCTTAAATATGGGAAGTCAAAAGTGCATTTAATACACCTAACCTACCAAACATCATATCTCAGCTTTGCCCACACTATATTAGTCTACAGTTGGGCAAAATCATCTCATTGCTGCTGCCCGGTATAATGAGAGCATCTTACACCACATACTGCCAGCCCTGGAAATGATAAAAATTCAAAATTTGGAGTATGGTTTCTACTGAATGCATGTCACTTTTGCGCCACTGTAAAGTCGAAAAATTGTAAATCAAACCATCGAGCTGGTCTGTACTCCCTGGGAATCGCCACTTTCAGTTCCTGATACAGCAGATGAAAGGACCCAGAGCCCTGGCTTCCTTCAGACAGAGCTTGCCTTGGAGGTCCTTATCGAACACAGCTTCTCAGGAATCACAGCTAAATCTCAGCCCCTGGGGGTGGGAGGAGCCCTAATACCCTGGAAAACTCTTTTAGCTGGAGGAAGCTGAACCAGCAATGCTGCATGAAGGGCCTGAACTAATTCGGGCTGACAGCCTTCCTCTGCCCTCCCTGCTCCATCCCAGAGAATAAACCATACTGTCAGGTCTAATTTGGGACTCAACTGATGGACTGAGCAGGGCATCCATGCATTCTGGCCACAGGGGTCAAGAGCAGCCCATGTGTTAGAAGCCAGTGCTGAGAAGCCTGGGAACTAGATGGAAAGGGGTGAAACGACAACAGCTACGGTTTCCAAATAGACCAAAAAAACTCCTGTCTTCTGCCATGAATTTTCTGGCCCAGGTCTCAACTCGACAAGCCCTGTTCCCAGAGCACAGTTCTACCATATCCAGGCACCATGCAAGCTTGGTACTGGACATAAGGTAAATACTCATATGTGGTGAATGAACAATTACAACAGCAGCAGCTAAAGTTTATTACCTTATGGGCTGGTGACTAAGCTGCCTAACCTCTGACATGTAGTAGGGGCTAATGAATGTAAGCTCGGTCATCACCACCAGCTCATCTATTATGACTACTCTAAGTACTTGAGACTCGTAATCACATTTTAATTCTCAAGACAACCTTAGGAGAAACAGAAGCTCTCACGGTATCATCTTTCTAGGAGGTTATCCCTGTAAGCCTAGTACCTAACACAGGACCAGAAATGGGATATGCCCGGTCAATGTTAAATGGATGGGTGAATGGATGAATGGAAACCCAAGTCCAAACCCTTTATATAGAGGAAGGGAGGGGAGATTCAGAAAGGAAAACCTGCTCCTTGATGCATATTTATTCCTCCTCTAAGACCCAAATTTGCTTCCAAGAGTCATCTCAGAACCCCAAGCAGGGCTGGGCATCTCCTCTGGACTCCCATTATCCCCTGGATTCCCCATACAACCCTGACCACTATGAGCTGTCACTGAGGTCTGCCTCCCTCGCTAGATGAAGAGCCCAGTGAGAGCTGGACCACCCAGGCACAAAGCTGTCTCACCCACACCTCAGCACTACACGGACAGGCACAGAGGAGGGACATGTTAAATGTTGTTGAGTCAACCAGCAGAACCCAAAGGAAGGAAAAACCCCAAGACCAGACACCTCATTCTGGAAAGAATAATGAAAAGCACAGATACAATTTGTTTGCGGAAAGGGAGGTCAAGAGAAGTCTTCTCAGCCATTTGCAAGTCTTGAAGAGCAGCCAGGAAGACAAGTCGCTGGTGCTGCTCACCAGACTGGACCACAACTAGTGAGAGGTAGTTACACAGAGCAGATGTGATTCACAAGAAGTTTTTAATGATCAAAATTTCTCCAAAGTAAAACATGCTGCTCTCTTCCTCCCTCACTGGAAGAATTTAAACCGAGGTCAGAGAGCTAGCTGTCTGGGCATCCAGGTCCTCTGTGGAGGCAACAAAGCATAGCGGCCAAGAGTCAGGGCTGTGGAGACAAACTGCAAAGGTTCCCATCCTCGCTCCTCTACTTGGTAAATGACTTTACCACTCTGTGCCTCAGTTTCCAAGCCATTCCTATGGGGAGATCATAGCAGCAACTTAATAAGCTGGGTGTAAGGAAGGACTGAATGAGATCATGCATGGAAAGTGCGTACAGCAGGGCTTGGCACAGTCAACACCCACCAATGTTAATTATTATTGTTTTCCTTCCCCTGTAGAGCCAGGCACTGTTAGCTGCAGACCTTCAATTCGTTCTTTCTTTGGCTTCCTCCTCGGGAGAGGCTGAGAAGCTAAATGAAATTTCCCACCCTCCTAGGTGCTGGGGGAGGCCATGTGACCCATTTCTGGCCAATGAGATGTAAGTGGAATAATCTGTGGGGAATCTGGGAGTACTTAAGCAATCCAGAACTGAAAAATACATGTTGCTGGAGTTGAGCCTCCCTCTCCTTGTTCTGGCTGGAGCTGTAGCAACAACCTTATAACCATGAGGGGAAGGCCAAGTAAATCAGAGGTTCCAGCCTGAACAACACTCAGCCTAGCCTCTCAACTAATGGTAGCCAAGTTACCTCCAGGTTTATTGTGATGGGAGAGAAATCAATCCTCATTTGTTTAAGCTGCTGTGAGCTGTCTGTTTTTGTACCTGAAAGCACTCCTGACGGATGCACCCACCATGACACAAATGGCTCGGAGCACAAGTCCGTGGTAATCATTTGTCAAACTCAGTTCAGTTTCCTGGTTGAGAGCCCCAGATCTAGAGGAGAAAGAGTGAACTGAGCCAGAACAGTGTTTACCAAAAACCTCAGTCACTGTGTTCTCCTCTTCCTTTTCAGCTACATCTGCCCCAGCTGTATATTGAGTCAATCCTAGAGGTCCGGTGCACAACATTCATGCATTCATGCTTAGCCCAGTCTGCGCCCTCCACTGCACTTGCCAGCCATGAGCCCAGCTTCTGGCTGAGTGGCACTCCTCCCCGCACACCCCTCCACCCCCCATGGGAGCACACTCACCACCAGAGGGCAGCTCCTGTGTTGAGCATCTTACCCTGGTGGTTAGTGCACATCATACTGACTGGTCGTTCCACCATTCAGTCGATTTCCATATTAGCCTTTTATTATATAGGACAAGAGGCCCGGTGAACAAAACTTTGTGCACTCGGGAGGAAGAGGGGGTCCCTCAGCCTGGCCTGTGCCCTCTCGCAGTCGGGGACCCCTCGGGAGATAACGCCCTGCTGGCTTAGGCCTGCTCCCGGGTGG
>NW_006297385.1:111545-116868 GCF_000327345.1 Myotis davidii | reverse complement strand
ATTTATAACTCCAGCTCTGACTTCAGCTCTGAGATCCCAGCTAGCTGAAAGCAGGTTTCCGGGTTTTTTTTTAGCTTCTATATTTGTTAAAATGTTTCAAACTGCAGGCTCAGAGGCCTGCAAGGCAGGCGGGGAATGTTTGTTTCCTCTGTCACTGAAGCAAGCCAGCCTCATGTTAGTTTCAAGCTGCCTGGCTGCTGGCCGCCATCTTGGCTGGCAGTTAATTTGCATATCTCCCTGATTAGCCAATGGGAAGGGCAGCGGTCGTACGCCAATTACCATGTTTCTCTTTTATTAGATAGGATTTCCTTTAAATCAACTTACTTTTACAGTAAAATATATTTATGTACATATATACACATATATTTAAAAAGGAACCTGCATTACCACTAAAATGCAAAATAGGAATCCTTTATTACAAAAGTAACTCAATAAATAAATACAATGAAAACAAAATATATTCATCCACATACCACTAGAAATTATCTCATACAGCATAATTTGGATGCAATGGACTAGCAAGAATTCCTAATTTTTGTCTTCTACTGGAGAAAAATTATCAGAAGATTTGGCATTTCCACAGTGCAACAGTGAGCTACAGGTAAGTAGGAGCTACCACTCAGAGAGGGTACACATTTTTCAGTTTTCTATGAATCCTAAAACCCTGATCCAAAGTGAGATAATTTGTTTAGATTTCCCACCTGATGGTGGAAAAATTAGGTTGGACACCTGCCTTACTCCCTCCATTCAGGGCCTCCTAAGAGAGACCTTTCCGGATCATCTTGTCTAAAATCACCCTGGTTATGCCCAGTCAGTCCCCTTCCTGCTTTACTGATTTCTGTAGTTACTTGTCCCCATTCAACTTATCCTGTTTTCACTTGCTTATCTATTTTTATGTCCAGTAGCATGTCAGAGAAAGGATTTTGTCTATTTTGTTCATTCCTCAATCCCCGTGCCTGGAACATAACAGTAGGTGCTCAATGCTTATTTTTTCAATAAAGGAAAGAAGCAAATGCATGATCAAATGAAACCCCATCTTCTGCTTTCCAGTTCCCTAAGGCCCAAAGGCTTACCATATAGAAAAAAGGCTGGTTCTTCTGAAGTCTGAGAGGTAATATCAGAAATTCATTCAGAACTTGAGAAATTTCACCACATTAACCAGGAACATATCATTAGGATAAAATGAATATTTGAAGCCACATAGAAACATGTTAACCAAAAACTGAAATTAATGAGAACAGGTCATTCTTTCAGAATTATGTGAATAATTAATAAATGTAGAAGAAATAAGGGACATACAAAAATCACCATTAGGTAACTACCACAGTAATAAATGTTTCAGGCAAGATGCATGCCAAAGTTAGTGGGAGGGAAATCTGAGGAGAAATAAGCATAGTTTCAAAGTACCTCCCCCAAGATATGTATCAATTACAAAGGGAAAAACAGTCACTTTATAGTAGAGAAATCAGGAGGTTAAAAATGGTGGCAGAATAAGCGGATGCTGCATGGACACGCTTCCAGGACCAAACTGAAATTACAACTAAAATACAGAAAAATTTCCTCAATAATCAACGGAAGAATCGCTGGAGAGAACTTTGATAACCAAGGATGGAAAGTGGAGACTGGTAGGAGGTGCAAAAGAGCTGGTCTGGCACCCACAGAAAGCAACTGAAGATCCAGAGAGACATCTCAGCTATAGGGGGTTGCCACCAAGAACTCTGTGGTTTAATCCTCAAGCTGGGCCCCACAGCAGAGAGCTCCAGAACTGAGAAGGGTACCCATATAATATCTGGCTGGGAAAAGCAGCGGGTTGCTGTCTGCCAGGGAGGGATAGCTGGAAATGCAGGCATCCTTTAAAGCAGTGGTTCTCAACCTTGGCTGCACACTAGAATCATCACCTGGGAATCTTTTTAAAATCCTAATTTCTGAGTCTCATCCTCCAGAAATTCTGTTTCTTGTTACTAATGTTGTGGCCCCACCCCATAACAAAGAAACAATTTCTGGAGGATGAGGCCCAGAAATCAGGATTTAAAAAGTTTCCCAGGTGATTCTCATGTGCAGCCAAGGTTGAGAACCCCTGCTCTAAAAGGTCAACGCACAAAATTCCCTGTGGAGCCACTCTCCTTGTGCTCCGACAGAGGGAAGGCAGAGTGGATTGCAGCTCTGTCAGCAGAAGCCAGGGTTGGGGAATCTAGGGTTAGAACTCAGAAGGCAGACAGACACTCTGCTTTTTGTGCTGAGTCATTCCCTCACACTGTGGAGGTCATCTTTCTCATGCAGACAGTTGCTAGACAGGCAGCTTTGCCTGGGGGGAAGACAGTTGACTCACCCTATTGGAAAACCCCTGGTCCACAATGCGGGAGTGTCTGAGGCCTATAAAAAGACTGAAAATAACAACTACCCTCCAGACAGGAGTGATTGCCCCACCCGGTTGAAAAAACTCACCTCAACTGTGGATAATTGTCTGAGGGCTATTCAAGATGAAATCCTATAAGTCTGTAGTCAGAGGCAGTCTCTGGAGGCTTTGAGTCTTTGCCTGATCTAATTAGTCAGAAACAGTGTTTGACACTGTCCTGCACTAGAGATTGAGAGGCACAGCAGATCTACCTAATACAGTGGTTCTCAACCTGTGGGTCGCAACCCCTTTGGTGGTCGAATGACCCTTTCACAGGGGTCGCCTAAGACCATCCTGCATATCAGATATTTACACTACGATTCCTAACAGTAGCAACATAACAGTTATGAAGTAGCAACGAAAATAATTTTATAGTTGGGTCACAACATGAGGAACTGTATTTAAAGGGCCAGAAGGTTGAGATCCACTGAATTAATACATGATCACAAATCCAAACAGTCATCCAAAATGAGGAGACAAAGAAACAACCCCAAAAAGAAAGAACAAGATAACTCATCAGAAGAGATAAATGAAATGGAAGTAAGAAAATTTATCTGATATAGAGTTCAAAATAATGATGGTAAAGATGATCAACAGCAAGAGAAAGGATACAGTTAATAACTATGGTAAACAAAGATGGGTTACCAACTATGGAAACAGAAATAAAAAATAACATAGCACAAATAAACAACACATTGGAAGGAATACACAGCAGATTGGGGGAAGCTGAGGATCAGATCAGTGAATTAGAGACAGGGTTGAAAAAAATCACTCAGAGAACCAAAAAGAAAAAACAATTAAAAAACAGGAGGACAGCTTAAGGGGACCATGTGACACATGAAACCTAACAATATTTGAAGAGCAGGTGTTAATGAGAACAAGATAGAGAACGTGTTTGAAAAAATAATGGCAAAAAATTTCCCTAATGTGGTATAGGAAAAAGCCACACAAATTAAGGAGGCACAGAGAGTCCCAGGCAAGAAGACTCTTAACAGGCCCACACTCAGACACATCATAATTAAAATGCCAAAAGTTAAAGACAAAGAGAGAATTTTAAAGGCAGCAAGAGAATAGCAAACTGTTACCTACAAAGGAGCTCCCATAAGGCTGACACCTGATTCTCATCAGAAACAATACAGGCCACAAGATTACTATATTGAGCAAGGCTATCATTCAAAATAGATGCTCAAATAAAGAACTTCCCAGACAAAAAAGGCCAAAGGAATACATTGCCACCAAGCCAGCATTACAAGAAATGCTATAGGGGACTTCTGTAATGAGAAGAAGAAATAGAGAGAAACCTAGGCATACAGAATTAAAATGGCAATAAGTAAACTCCTATCAATAATAACCTTAAATGTAAATATATTAAATGCTCCCATAAAAAGACATAGGGTAGCTGAATGGATACAAAAACATGACCCAACTATATGCTGTCTACAAGAGACCCACCTTAGAACAAAAGACACACACAGGGTGAGAGTGAAGGGATAGAAAAAAAAATTCCATGCAAATTGAAAACAAAAAAAGCTGGAGTAGCAATACTCATATCCGACAAAATACATTTCTAAATACATCACAAGAGACAACAAAGGTCACGCCATAATACTACAGAAATTTATGCAACAAGAGGATATAACCTTGATAAACATATATGACCCCATATAGGAGCACCTAAATATATAAAAAACTTCTAGAGGACTTTAAGGGAAAAATCAACAACGATACAGTCACAGTAGGGGATTTTAACACCCTGCTGAATTCATTGGAGAGACCTTCCAGACAAAAACTTAACAAGGAAAGAGTAACACTAAAGGACACACTGAATCAAATGGATTTAACTAACATTTATAGGACATTTCACCCAAAAGCTACAGAATATACATTCTTCTTAAAACAAGTCTTTACATGTTCAAGACTGAAATCATATCAAGCAACTTTTCAGATCACAGTGCAATGAAATTAGAAATCAATTACATTAAAATTCCTCAAAACATTCAAACACATGGAAGCTAAATAGCATGTTATTAAGCAATGAATGGGTTACCAACAAGATCAAGTATAAAATAAAAAAGGTCCTGGAAACAAATGAAAATAAACACACAACAACCCCAAATCTTTGGGACACAGGAAAAGCAGTCCTAAGAGGAAGTTCATAACACTACAGGCCTACCTTAAGGAAACAAGAAAAATTAATAATAAACTATTTAACTCTACAACATAAAGAACTAAAAAGAGAACAAAGCCCAGAGTAAATAGAAGGACAGAAATAATAAGGATTGGAGCAGAAATAAATGACAGAGACTAAAAAAAAAAAACACCAAAAAAACAAACAAACAAAAAACAACACAAGAAAACCAATGAAAGGATAAACAAGACTGATGAACCATTAGCCAGATTCACCAAGAAACAAAGAGAGAGGACCCAGAAAAATAAAATCAAAAATGAAAGTGAGTAAATAACGACTGAAACCACCTATCCTATCTAATAAAAGAGAAACATGCAAATTGACCATAACCCCAACACCCTTCCCATCGGCTAATCAGCAGGATATGCAAATTAACTGCCAACCAAGATGGCGGCTGGCAGCCAGGCAGCTGAAGCAAATAGGAGACTTGCTTGCTCCAGTGAAGGATTCCCCGCCTGCCCCTGCTGGGCTCTGAGCTACAGTCTAAGAAACAATGTTGCAAATATAGAAGCTAAACAAACCCCATGCTTTCAGACAGCCGGCGGAGCTGGAGTTGCAACAGTGTTTCAATTATAGAACCCAAACAAACCCAGACACCGGCTTTCAGCAGCCGAGGCCTCAGAGCCGAGCCACAGAGCTAAAGCCGGCTCTCAGTTCCAGTGACAGCCACAGAAGGTAAATAAATCCCAGAATAAAAAAAAAAAGAAAAAAGGAGAGGTTGGGAGCTTCAGCAACCCGCC
>NW_006297385.1:102568-110371 GCF_000327345.1 Myotis davidii | reverse complement strand
CCCTCCGCTACGCCCACCAGCCAATCAGGAGAGTATGCAAATTAACCCAACAAAGATGGCAGTTAATTTGCATATGTAGGCGCGAAGCAGCGGAGCAGGAGTGGCAAAGACTGAAGGCTCTGGCCAGAGTGAAGGCCTGAGTCCCAGGTGCTGGAGGAAAACCGGTGCCGGCAGTCAGGGCAATGGAAGGCCTATTGTACGAATCTCTTCATGCAACGGGCCTCTAGTAATAATAATAAAAGCATAATATGCTAATTAGACTGGACAGCTGAATGACCTTCTGGACAAAGCCAAGGCTTCAAGGGCCAAGCCCCTTGCACGAATTCCGTGCATCGAGCCTCTAGTAGAAATATAAATGGTTGTAAGAAAATACTATGAACAAAAAATCCACTTCCAAGCTCTTTTTATGAGGCCAGCATTATCCTAATTCCAAAACCAGATAAAGACACTACCAAGAAAGAGAATTAGAGGCCAATATCCCTGATGAACACAGGTGCTAAAATCCTCAACAAAATATTAGCAAACTGGATCCAGCAATATATTAAAAAGATCATACATCATTACCAAGTGGGATTTATTTGAGGTATGCAAGGCAATTTCAATATTCGCAAATCAATAAATGTGATACATCACATAAACAAATTGAAAGACAAAAACCAAATGATCATATCAACAGATGCAGAAGCATTCGAAAAACTCCACCTTTTTAAAAAGTATATGTAATTTTTTATTGATTTCAGAGAGGAAGGCAATGGGAGGGAGAGATACACACATCAATGATGAGAGAGATTCTTTAATTGGCTGCCTCCTGCATGCCCCACACTGGGGACAAAGCCCACAACCTGGGCACTTGCTCTGACTAGGAATCAAACTGTGACCTCCTGGTTTATATGACAACGCTCAACCACTGAGCCATGCTAGGTGGGCCAACACCTATTTTTTATAAAAATTCTCAGCAAAGTAGGAATACAGGGAGCATATCTCAACATGATAAAGGCTATTTATGACAAACCTACAGCTAACATCATACTCAATGGGCAAACATTAAAACCATTTCCCCTAAGAACAGGAACAAGATAGGGATGTCCACTTTCACCACTCTTATTCAACATAGTACTGGAAGTACTAGCCACAGTGAACAGACAAGAAGAAAAAATAAAAGGCATCCTAATTGGAAAGGAGGAAGCAAAACACTCATTTTTTCCAGACTAGAGGCCCAATGCACAAATTCGTGCACGGGTGGGGTCTGGCTGGCCCCGCCCCAATCAGGTGGTTGGGGCTGGGCTGGCAGGGGTGGGGTGGGGGGCGAGGAGAGGAGGGAGATGGAGCCACAGGAGGTTGGCCAACCAGCCCTGCCCCCGATCAGGGTGGGGGTGGTCAGCTACTTTGGGGGAAGGGCTGCAGAAGGTTGGCCAACCAGCCACACTCCCTATTGGGGTGGGGGGTGTGACCAGGAGTGGGCTGGCCAGGGGGAGGGGCTGCAGGAGGTTGGCCGCCAGCCCCAGCCCCAGCCCCAATCAAGTCAGTTGGTTGGCCACAGTTTGTGTCATAGCGACCAGTCATACTGGTCACCTAGCTTTTATACATGATATTGTATATAGAAAGCTCTAAAGCAGTGGTTCTCAACCTTCCTAATGCCGCGATCCTTAAATACAGTTCCTCATGTTGTGGTGACACCCAACCATAAAATTATTTTCATTGCTACTTCATAACTGTAATTTTGCTACTGTTATGAATCTTATGTAAATATCTGATATGCAGGATGTATTTTCAGGGGTCGTGACCCACAGGTTGAGAACCACTGCAAGACTTCACCAAAAAAACTACCAGATTTAATAAACGAATCTGGCAAAGTTGCAGGATACAAAATCAACACCCAAAAATCAATGGCTTTTTTTATACACCAATAATGAACTCACAGAAAGAGAAACTAAACAAATAATCCCATTTACCATTGCAACAAATAAATGATGACACTTAGAAATAAACGTAACCAAGGTGGCAAAAGAACTGTCTTGGAAAACTATACGATGTAGAAAAAAAAGGTAGAAGAAGATATAAACAAGTGGAAGAATATACCGCGTTCATGGGTTGGTAGAATCAACATCATTAAAATGTATATTATTCAAGGCAATCTAAAGATTCAATGCAATGCCTATTAAAATACCAATAGCATATTTCACCGATCTAGAACAAGTACTCCAAAAATTTATATGGCATCAAAAAAGACCCCGAGTAGTTGCAGCAATGTTGAGAAAGAAAAACAAAGTTGGAGGAATCACAATACCAGATTTCAAGTTATACTACAAAGCCACCATAATCAAAACAGCCTGGTACTGGCACAAAAACATGCATCTGGATCAATGGAACAGAATAGAGAACCCAGAAATCGACCTAAGCCATTACGCTCAATTAATATTTGACAAAGGAGGCAAAAGCATACAATGGAGTCAAGACAGTCTCTTCAATAAATGGTGCTGGGAAAATTGTACAGATACATGGAAAAAAAAGAAAAAAAGAAATTAGACCCCCAACTTACACCATACACAAGAATAAAGTCAAAATGGATAAAAGACTTAAACGTAAATTGGAAACCATAAAAATCCTAGAAGAAACCATAGGCAGCAAAATCTCAGACATCTCTCATAGCAATATGTTTATGGATACATCCCCTAGGGCAAAGGAAATTGAGAAAATAAACAAATTGGACTACATCAAAATAAAAAGCTACTGTACAGCAAAAGAAACGATCAACAAAATAAAAAGGGAGCCCACTATGTGGAAGAACGTATTTGGCAATGATACATATAATAAAGGGTTAATATCCAAATTATATAATAAACTCATACAACTTAACAAAAGAAAGGCAATCCAATTAAAAAATGGGCAAAGGACCTAAATAGACACTTCTCCAAAGTGGACATACAGGTAGCCAAGAGACATATGAAAAAATGCTCAAAGTCACTGTCATCAAAGAGATGCAAATTTTAACCATGAGTCATCACCTCATATCTGTCACAATGGCTGTCATCAACAAATCAACAATGACAAGTGCTGGCAAGGATGTGGAGAAAAGGGAACACTAGTACACTGCCAGTGGGAGTAGTCGGGTGCAGTCATTATGGAAAAACAGTATGGAGTTTCCTCAAAAAGTTAAATATGGAACTGCCATTTTGACCCAGTGATCCCATTTCTAGAAATATATCCTAAGGAACCCGAAACACCAATCACAAAGAATGTATGCACCCCTATATTCATAGCACAGTTTACAATAGCTAGGATGTAGAAATAGCCCAAGTGCCCATCAATAGATGAGTGGATAAAAAAGCTGTGTACATTTATACCATGGAATACTATGCAGCTGTAAAAAAGGAGAATCTCTTACCCTTTGAGCCAGCAAGGAAGGACCTGAAGAGCAGAGTTATCTATATATATATATAAAAACCTAAGTGACGGTTGACTGGTAGCTATGACACACACAGACGCTCAATGTATAGGCATGAAAACATGGAACAGACTGATGAATCTCAGAGGGAAGCGGGGAGAGGGGAGGTCGTGAAGAGATTAACCAAAGACCTTATATGCATACTAGAGGCCTGGTGCACAAAACTCGTGCATGGGGTGGGGGATTGGGGTGTCCCTCAGCCCAGCCTGCACCCTCTCCAATCTAGGACCTCTTGGGAGATGTCCGACTGCACCCTCTCCAATCTGAGACCTCTTGGACATCCTTCTCACAATCTGGGACTGCTGGCTCCTAACCACTCACCTGCCTTCCTGCCTGATTGCCCTAACTGTTTCTGCCTACCAGCACGATCACCTCCTAACCGCTACCCTGCCGGCCCCTTCACCCCCAACAGCTACCCTGCTGGCCTGATTGATGCCTAACTGCTCCTCTGCCAGCCCAATCGCCCCCAACTGCCCTCCCCTGCCAGCCTGGTCACCCCTAACTGCCCTCCACTGCTGGCCTGGTCACCCCAACTGCCCTCCCCTCTGGCCTGATCTCACCCCCAACTGCCCTCCCCTGCCGGCCATCTTGTGGTGGCCATCCTGTGATGACATGAGGGAGTAGCGTGAGAGCCACCTAGGCTTTTTTTTGTATAGATATAAATAACACATGGACACAGATAATAGGGTGGTGAAGGCTTGGGGTGGGGGCAGGGGAGGCATGGAGAGGGTCAATGGGAAAAAAGGGTGACATATGCATACTTTCAACAATATTTATTAAAAAAAAAAAAAACAAGAAAGAAAGAAAGAAGAAGGGGAACCCAGCAGACAGCAACTTAACCAAGTGATCCAGGTTAATAGCCCCAGTGATAAGACACATGGACACCAAGAACTCCCTGATACGATGCGCTGAGGAGGGCACATGACCTCTGTGGTGTTCTGCCAAATATGCATAACCTCTAGACATGAGAAAACATCAGACAAACCCAAACTGAGACAGTCTACAAAATAACATAGTTGTCTTCTGAACAACCATTATAGATCGGAGATTAAGGAGACATGACAATTAAATGCAGTATGGGGTCCTGGATAAGATCTTGGGACAGAAAAAGGACATCAGTGGAAAAACTAGTGAAATGTGACTAAAGTCTGTTATTTAGTTCATAATACTGGACCAGTGTTAATTTCTTCGTTTGAACAGTTGTGTTAAACTTATTTAAGATAGGAATATTAGGGGAAGTTGGGTGATGGGTATGTGTATGTAAATTCTGTACTATTTTTACAACATTTTTGTAAAACTAAAATTACTTCAAATAAGAAAGTTAATAATTGTGCTAAGAAGCATCCTTTGATGGAAATCTGGACCCTAGAGACTGTCCCACAAACATGCTACTGGTATCTAGGCAGAACCTTAGGTCAGAATGAAGAAATGCAATGGTATTCAATAAACAGCCAAGAGAGAAGTTACAGATCCACTCAGTTCCCAAAGCTCCACTGACTAGTGTCTGCAATTGAGCCAACATCACTGCCTGAATCCAGAGTCTGGAAGCCAGAATCTTCTACTCTCCCACTTTCTACCGTGTTGGAGTCTTGGTGCTTTGAGAATCAGACAACACCCCCTAAGCCAGTGGTTCTCAACCTTCCTAATGCCACGACCCTTTAATACAGTTCCTCATGTTGTGGTGACCCCCAACCATAAAATTATTTTCGTTGCTACTTCATAACTGTAATTTTGCTACTGTTATGAATCGTAATGTAAATAACTGATATGCAGGATATATTTTCATTATTACAAATTGAACATAATTAAAGCATAGCGATTAATCACAAAAACAATATGTAATTATATATGTGTTTTCCGATGGTCTTTGGTGACTCCTGTGAAAGGGTCGTTTGACCCCTAAAGGGGTCGTGACCCACAGGTTGAGAACCGCTGCCCTAAGCACCCTCCCTGCATCCTGCCAACAAAGGCTGGTGTCCCACTTAGAAATGGCCCAACAGGAATCCCTCATATTCTGAGGCCCACTCCCCTGCTTAGACTGTATCCCAAAGAAACACAAGAAAGTATTCATTAACAATCCCCATGAAACTTAAATGTAACATATTCGAAACCCTTACGTGTAATTATGTGTAAACTAGAGGCCTGGTGCATGAAATTCGTGCACAGATACAGTCCCGAGGCCTGGCCGGCGATTGAAGCGCAAGCGTCTGGCGTGGAAGGGCAGGTCCCAGTTGACCTCTGGGCCTTGGGCAGCACCTGGGCCTCTGGGTCCCCACATGCCCCCCTCCACCTGAGTTATTGGGCCCCCACCTGGCTCCCTCAGCACCTGGGAGCTGGATGGTGGCCCTGTTCCCCTCCACTGCCGCTGATCGCGATCTGTGGGGCAATTGGTGGGGCAACTGGGCCCCACTCACACCTGTCTTGGCCTGGTGCTGCCCACTCACCTGCTCCACCATACCACCTCAGGCCCACTCTGGTCAGGGTCCATCGGAGCTGGCAATGCCTCCACTGCTGCCCGCTGCCAGCTCTGTGTAGCTGATGCCCGCCATGTTCTGCACCGCCCCCTGGTGGTCAGCGCACGTCATAGTGAGCAGTCGAACTCCCAAACTCCCAGTAGAGGGGACAATTTGCATATTAGGCTTCTATTATATAGGATACCTACACTGTATTTTTTGTTTATGGAGGAACAGCACATCCACACGGGTGGGTGATGGGGCCATTTTCTGTCATGATTGTAGTGACAGTAACACAACTGCATGCATTTGCCTAAACTCAGAAACTATATACCAAAGATTGAATTTTACTTTCTGTAAATTTAAAAAACTGAGTTTAAAATGTTGAAAAAAAAGAATGACACACTGATGCATGCTATGAACAAAGATTTCCAAGGTATATTACTGTTGAGGACAGTGGGAAGCTGCTATAGAGGTAGCAATCACATAGAATGGCTTTTCTCTTTAAATGGCAAACTAAAAAAAAATACACACACACACACACACACATACATATATGATCATGAAGGGGAAGAGGTCTGGCAGGACACCTACCCAACTTCTGGCGGTAACTACTTCTGAGGAAGTTAGACTTTTGGTATAGAGGGGCAATGAAGGAGACTTCCATCTCTCCCTTGACATTCTTTCAAATTCATTAAAAAAAAAAAAGCTTAGGTGTACTAGTTGTAAAATGTAAGCAAACAAATAACCATACTGTACTCACCCTTAGTACATTCTGAACTCTAGTGTTCCTTGAGGGTCCCAGGAGAGCTGATGTCAAAGATCGTGCTTCTACAGAGACAGAAAAGAATAAGGCTATATTTTTGGCCAACCGGAGCCTTTCTGCTAATTGTATTCTGTCATTTACAAATTCACTCCCTCAACAAGTATTTATTGAGCACCTGCTCTGTGCCAGGCACCAAGGGATACCAGTGATCAAGACAAAGTTGTTATCCTCAGGGAGCAGGCATTCCATTAGGTGAGGAAGACAATAAACACACAATATGAAGTCAGGGAGGAGGGTGTGGAGAGTGATGCAGCTGCTATTTCACAGAGTGGTCAGAGGCTTGAGGAGAGGACAGAGACATGAATATAAGAGACTAAGAACTATGTGGCTAGCTGAGAAAGAATATTCCAGGTCACCAGAATGGCAGAGGACCTGAGGCAGGTATATGTAGGGGGAGCATTTGAGTAGCAACAGGAGGTTCATATGCCTTGTGCAGGGTGAGTGAGGGGACAAGTGGTAGGAGAGGAGGACAGGGAGGTGACTGGGGCAGATAGTAGGCTATTCTGAGCACATTTCCTTCAGACACTTGCGAGGAGTGGCAGAGAAATAGCACTTATCCTCACATGTAACTTTATATTATTAAATTACTAGTGGCCTGGTGCACGAATTCATGCACATTGAAAGGAAATTAATTAGAAGAAATATTTTAATATTGCTATTTACCCTTTCTATATAATAGAAGTAGCAACCAAATTCATGATCAACAATGACAGATCAAAAAACACGTGTGCGATTGGTGCCAGTGTGAGCTTTATATGTATTGCGCATGCGCAAGTCAACTTTTATTTTTAAATTGTCAGTGCGGGTCATATGTATTGGCACGTAGGTCGGTCGGACGGTCAGATGGATGTAAGGTCGGTCACCTAGCCTTTCATATACATAGATCATTATATTGGTTGGTTTGATCCACATGAAACTGCCATTTTTGTAGGTAAAATATGGTTTAATATAAGCAATGTCATATGATTCAACCCGACATTAGGAATAATGATCATTTCTTATCTATCCTATACCAGCAACTGTGTTGGTGTTTTCTGCAGGTCATGTAATTTTATTTCCGTGGTAACTCTATGAGGTAG
>NW_006297385.1:99243-101118 GCF_000327345.1 Myotis davidii | reverse complement strand
AATATAAAAATATCAAAAATTAATTTTAAACAAATTTCTTTACACATTAGTTATTCTTTCACAATGCAGTCATTTTGACTGCTTTTGGGCAATACAGGTATATACTAAATTTCAGTCTTTCTAGTGTTAATTAGACCTCCTTTCTGATTTAGCTAAACTTTTTCCAGCCCAGTGAAGCACCCCAACTTCTCTTTCAGGTGATTGTCAGCAACACAACAGTAAATATTAACATGAAGCAGATTATTAATGTAGATCGTGCAAAGAGAACAAAGGGTGAAATATTTAACTGCAGCAGTGTTTGACTATATTCTGTGCAGTGAGAAAACCTGAAGTCATTTCCAAGGTCCACCATTTCTTACTTCTTTTTAGTCGGGTCAAGTTTCTAAGTTTTCTAAATCTCCATTTTCTGGCTAATGAAAAGAAAATAGGATTCTACTGAGTCTCCTATCTACCTACTCCAGGACTTCTGTGAGGATCAAATGAGATGAGGCACAGGAAAACGTGCCACAGACATTTGGTTAAAGTGTAAATGTTTCCACCTGGCTATAAAGCAAGTCATGTTCCTAGGCTGAAGAAACTACAAGGAGGCTAGCTGCTAGGGAGAGGAAGCCGGGCATTGCTATGTGATGTCATTACCTGGTGCCCACAGGCACCGTTTCCGAGCTGGGTTGGGCTGTGGGCTAGATTTTGCTCCATGGGGTCTTGGCAGTGTCAGCTGCGATCTGGTGGGGTGTCGCCCCGAGGTGGTGGCGGGGCCCGTGTCCCACTTGGGGGAAGCCAAGTGTTGCTTTGTGGGTGCCAGCTCTGTCGTGCCGTTTCTCTGTAAATGGCTAGTGTGCGTCACAGCAGCTCCTGTGTTGAACGTCTGCCCCCTGGTGGTCAGTGTGCATCATAGCAACCAGTTGGATGGTTGGACACTTAGCGTATTAGCCTTTTATATATATATAGATGCTTTTGAATATTTAGTATAGTTGTTCATATTTAAATAGATATTTCATGGATGAATGAATGTCTTCAGACTGAGAAGCCACTGTCTATATTGTTCACCATCCCATTTCAGTTTAGGCCAGGAATTTACTAAGTCAGGGAGATGAGCTCTGAGAGGACAACCTAGAACCTTCTGTCTTAGCAGACATGTGCCTACTCATTTCACTCTCCCAATAACCCTAAAGATACTATTATTAGGTCCATGCTACAGATGAGGAAACTGAGGCATGGAGTGGGTAAGAAACCCACTAGCTGAGGCATCCAGCCAGTCAAAAGTACACTATAGCTGGGATGAACCCAGACAGTCTTGCTCCAGACTACTTGGCCAGGCAACAGTCATGGCAGTCAATGAAGACAGGGCTAACCACCGGCTGACAATGTCTCCCTGACCCTCTTCCCCAATACTACTATGGCCAAAATGCTGCCCACATGCCAAGGCTATGCTCAAACACTAGCCAGCTCCTCCAGGAAGCCCGCAAGGAAGGAAATCCTAACAAACCAACTTTCCAGGGTACAGAAATCAGAACAGATTCAATAATCTTGCCCCTATGCTTCTGGTTCTTAACCTTTCTCATGCTAGGGACTCCTGTTGGCAGCCTGATAAAGAAGGGCATAAATTTCTTCTCAAAATCAGGTTTTTAAATGTATAAAATGCAATACACAAGATTACAAAGGAAACCAATTATATATATTCAGACTAGTGGCCTGGTGCATGAAATTCGTACACATTGAAAGGGAATTAGAGGAACATAATTTGGACTATCTAATATCAATAATATGTGAGCCCTAACAGGTTTCGCTCAGTGGATAGAGCATCGGCCTGCGGACTGAAAGGTCCCAGGTTTGATTCTGGTCAAGGGCATGTACCTTGGTTGCGGGCACATCCCT
>NW_006297385.1:88070-98201 GCF_000327345.1 Myotis davidii | reverse complement strand
CCCCACCCCATGAAATTTTTACTGTCAGAATCTTCGTTTGTCATTAATCTTTTTAAATATGCTGGGTAATCTGGAAAATGTATATCATTTGGACAGACTTTCCCTTTGCTACAACATCAAGTAAATTTCCCATCGGATGGTTTTTCATCAGAGAAATTTAGGCAATTTTTGATAGGCAAAATTCACATCTACAAGTCATTCCACCACAACTATGTTCGAGAATTGCATCCTCATGTACTCCATTTTTGCTGAGAAGACAATTTCTACCAGTATTGGTAGTACTTGTTGATGACTGTTCTCTAGACATATTCTGTCATTGCCACCGCCTTCTTTCAAATTCAAAGGCACATTGGTCTTTAGACATTTTCTGTTGATGACGCCAGTGTTTTTCGGTATCAGAGCAACGTTTTTCCAGTAGTTGGTCTTCAGATACATTCTGTCGCAGGCACCGCCTTCTTGCAAGATCAAGATCAGACACACATTGCTCTTCAGACATTTTCTGTTGATAACGCCAGCATCTTTCGGCTGCAGAGCTATGTTGTATCAACAGTTGTTCTTTAGACATAGTCCCACCTCTCTACTGTCACAGTCTGAGATGCAGGTGAATGAGAGTCCTGGCTGTCAGGCCACTGAGAGCTGTCTGACCAATGGCTGATTCTGTGGGGGTGGGACTTCCTCCTCCCTGCTATCAGTTTCCACAGCTGTGATGAGGAAGCTGGGGTGACAGAGGGAGCCACGCCCCGCAAGCCACCCTCTCTCTCACTCTGCTCTATGTCCTACTAGTCTGCCAAGTCCTCTAAACCTCCCACTCTCCACCCGCTCTCTTGCTCTGCTCTCCGCCGGCTAAGGTCCTGGGAGCCCATGGGCATGGCTTGGCGCAGCCGGCCTTGCCTCCCAGGGTGGCAATTGTCCTGGGAGCCCGCAGCCACCATTGCCTCCCGGGGTGCTTGACACCTACATATGCAAATTAACCCACCATCTTTGTCAGGTTAATTTGCATACTCACTCCTGTTTGGGTGGTGAGTGTAGTGGAGGGAGAGTCAATTTACATGTTTCTCTTCTATTAGTGTAGATGTCAAAAATATCTGTAAAATACAACCAAATTTGAGATGCAGTAGTAAACATGCTTCTTGCCCTAACTGGTTTGGCTCAGTGGATAGAGAATCGGCCTGCAGACTCAAGGGTCCCAGGTTCGATTCTGGTCAAGGGCATGTGCCTTGGTTGCGGGCACATCCCTAGTGGGGAGTGTGCAGGAGGCAGGTGATCAATGTTTCTAACTCTCTGTCCCTCTCTCTTCCTCTCTGTAAAAAATCTATAAAATATATTTAAAAAACAAAAACAAAAACAAAAAAAACATGCTTTTTTATGAATGCTTTAAATTATGCAATCTCAGTGGTGGGTCCAATGACTGCAGTTATTTAGAAATAGATGAGTCTAAATGATATTTTTTTTACATCTGTACCAACTATAATGTGATATGGAAATATTTATGATTTCTAGCAGTGACAGTGAGAAGTATAATTAATACAGTTGTGAAAATCTAAAATTTCAGATGGTAGGGAAAATAAAGATGTAAATTTCTTCCCAGCCAACTTCACAATCCTCTAAATTCCATGCAAGATCCTTCAAGGGTCAATGGTCCTGAGATTAAGAACCCCTAAACTATACCTGAGATCAGAGAAAAGTGAAGCATGTTCCCAGGAAAGATAATAATTTGGGGGTGGGGGTAGACTCAGATACTGAGCATTGGCTGTTTTGACTTACACTGCATCTCAGCCCCCTGAACCTCACCTTTCCCACTCAACTCCTGTGGGAATGACCCTACACATAGGAAGAGGGGAGGGGTACTAATATGATCCTAGCCTGACTAATAAAGCCACTGTACCCCCTCTCCCCTGTCCCTGGCCTCAGATGGCTCAGGGTGGCCCTGGCATTTAAGCCAGGCTGACTAGGCCCAATAAACGGCAGGCTTAGGACATGTCCTGGGACCACAGGGCAAGAGATTATTTCCCTGAGAGCTGCAAGTGGTTGATATACCTGGGGAGCTGCCCAAGAGACTACCTGAGGTTAAAATCAACACAGAGAAATGCAGAGGTGGGAGCTGAAAGGAAATTAGGTCCTGGAAACCTTAGGAGAGGCCCTGGATCCAGCCATGCCTGAAGCCATCACATGTACATTGTCACAGACTGTGAGTCCATACATTTCCTTTTATACTGAAGCAGGCTGACCTGCATTAGTATTTGCTCACACAACTAAATGACTCTCAACGAATGTGAAAGGGGAGAGACAACTGTAGTTCTTGATGATTCCCATAACTCATTATCAAGTCATTAGGAAAGCACAAAATAAAATTTAAAAACAGTTACTATACATAGAAACAGCAAATACAGAAAAATACATCCTTTTTAAAAAACTCAGAAATAGCCTGTTGGGTAGGTACTATCCCTAAGCTGGTCTATGAGTCCCTAACAGTTCTCATTTTCAAGATGCTTGGGAGGGCTGGAGGGAACCATAAGTCCCCAGGACATTTTCCTTTATCACCATACTTCCCATTTTAAAAATTCCTGGGATGGTCAGAAAGTCCCTGCAATAAAGCTCCTGTAAAATTTTAATAGCTGCCTCTTAAAATTTGCTTTTATGCTGCTCTAATTTTCCCCCTTTCCTTCTCTAGAGTGATGCATATGGCTCTTGAAAGACTCATCAGCATTGACAGACTCATTTCTCTGGGTTGGGAATCTTCTTCCTGCCAAATAGAGGAAGCTATGATGTCCATCAGTCTAGTATCCCTCATACACGGGAGGAGCCATAGCAGAAAGGAAGATGCCAAGAGGTTGTAGAAATGGCAACAAAGGTGGGCTATAGATGTCCCAGAACACCCACCATCTAACAATAACCCTGTCCCACCTCTCCCATATGTTAAACTCACAGGGCCAAGCACAAAGCTTCCCAAGGATTATACCAAGAAACAGAATCCCAGATGAAAGAACCTGGGGGTGAGAGGACATCCTGGCCCAACTCCTAGCTTGAGTGGCTCCTCCCCTCACCCACAGTGATGGGTTCTGGGAGAAACACATGACCTAAGCAGGGCTCATCAGAGTTGGCCCTGGAAATTTTGCTGGAATTACTGGGGGGGAAAGGATGGGATGTAAGGCAGGGGTTGTTGGAGGGCTACTTTGCTCCCTGGAAGTAGGGGTGGGACACCTGAGAATCAAGTAAAAGCTGAGAGAGGCGAGCCCAGAAGTGGAGAAGGGTGGAATTTTGAGAAGAATACCTGAATACTGACTCTGGTCAGACCAGCTCTGGGATTTTCTCAGGTCCTAGAGCCATTAAGTTGCCTTTGCAGTGTAAGCCAGTTTGAATTTGGGAGATTCTATCATATACAACAGAAATAACTTATTGATTGAACTGGAAGGGATCTCAGAAATCAATACAGTGCTCCTTCATGTTTGGGTGAACATGATCCTTCTAAGAAGCTGATAAAACTATATCATGTCTCTCCAGAAAAAAAACAAAAACCCACAAAATACTCCATGTCTCAAAGACGTCAAAGACCTCTGAAGCTGTCCACAGAAACTGGTGAAGAACGCTTGGATCTAGTCTGATCTGTCCACCTGATGGAAAGCGAGGTTCAGAATGCTTCAGTGAGTTGTCTAGAGCCCAGGGCCAGCTGAAGGCAGAGCCAGGCCTCACTAGAGCCCCAGGAGGTGCTACCCTTAACTCCCCTGAGTATGGTCCTCAGGGGAGACACTACAGAGGGTCAGGGGAGGAGTGGGTGAAGCTCCAGGCCTCCCCACCCCCATTTACCTAAAACAGCTCCACTTTGTTCTGTTTTATAAAATGGGCTTTCAGGGAAGTGTCTGATCATGGTTCCATCACTCCACAATCAACATACTGAAAACCAATCTCTTATATCATGTTTCAAAGTACAGTGGCCCTTGAACAGTCGAAATTCTACGTATAACTTTTGATTCTACAGTAAGCCCTTCACATCTGTGAATTCAATTTCACTGAGGATCAAAAACAGTTAATTTCCATTTTCGGTTGGGGATCCAAGTTTGGGAAACTGCGGTGGGGCATGCAAAAATACTATGAGGTTTTGATAGCGCCATGGCTCCATGTGAGATACTTCTGCGAGGCTGGCCAGCCAGGGTGCTGCTCTCCTGACCCCAAGGCAGCTGGTGTGCCTGGGCCTTTCTGTTCCTGTGTTTCTGGACCTGACATTTCTAGTCTTCCCTTGTATTTCCATCCCAACGCATATGGAAAGGCTCATCCAGGCCCTGGACAAGTAACTCAGTTGGTTAGAGTGTCATCCCAATACCCCAAGGTTGTGGGTTCAATCCTCTGACAGGACACCCACAAGAATCAACCAATGAATACATAAATAAGTGGAACACAAATTGGTGCTTCTCTCCCCCTTCCTCTCTCTCTCTAAAAAAAAAGAAAAGAAAGAAAGAAAGAAAGAAAGAAAGAAAGAAAGAAAGAAAGAAAGAAAGAAGCTCATCACCCACACTTCTTCACTCCCTTTCACTTGGTCCTCTCTAAAGACCAAACAAACAAACAACAACAAAAACACAAACGTGTGGCTAATCTGACTGGTCAGAGATTATGACTGTTGCTGTCACCTGCTTTGCCAGTTGGCAGGTTATTAGCCCCAAAGGCTGGGACCAGGACCACAAGCTCTCCTGGTGTCCAGAGATGGCAGCAGGCTCTCTTCTGCTTTCTGTCTTGGAGAACACACAATTTGGGCAATGTTCACCCAACCTCTAAGATGGCTTGGCCACATGCACCCTCCTGACCAAGTGCTGACATGGGTAGCCAGGCCTCTTTCCTCTGTGTAACGGGTTGAGTACGTGGCTGATCTAGGCTTTGAGATTGCGGTGAAGGAGAACCAAGCCCACTGGGGCCTTTTGCCATAAGCTGCATTCTCCCTTCTAGACTTTATCAGAGCCTCACATTGAGATACCAGGAAATTACCTACCAATAAAGTGGTTCAATCCCTCTTCATTTAGAGAAGATTCCCATTATACCCACCCCCATCCAGTCTCTGATATACTGACTCAGGAAAATATCTGTTCATTCAACTGCCTCTACCCACTTGCCAATGAAGAAAAGCTGCCATGTGAAGAAAGGACTTTGCCTTGGGAAAATCTAGGCCCTCAACCACTATACATATGGCAGCCACTGAGATCATCTTGCAATTAATCATGTTTTCTCTAATGACCTATATTCTATTAATTATACATCAATGCTTTAGCCTGGTTCTTTCATTGACTGATTCAGTCCACAATATGACTATGAGGATTTCACATTCTCATTTCCTGTCTTCCTCTCCCATCCAAGAGAAGCATTGCGGTACAGGGCTTTAAGAACTTCACTCAGAAGTGTCAGGGAACTATCATGCCTCCAGTCTAGCCCAAGTAACTCCATGGTAGAATGGCTCAAGACAGAACTCTGCAGAGAAACTGCTCAGGGAAGGCAACAAAGGGTGACCATCTCACGCACAGCAGACAGGTTACAATGCCAGCCTGACACCACCAGATGTGCTGGAGTTGTGGTGTCAGGGGAACTGTCACTGCCAGTGAGAATGGACCCTGAAACAGACATTTTGAGAACACAGCTGGCAATTTCTATAGAAGAAGAAACAGTAACCTTGGTGATATGCTTCACCACCCCACTGACTGGGCTTTGGGATTCCCTGCCCAGATCCCAGAACGATGTGGCTTGGCAAATAAATTCTCATTCTGGCTTGAAGCATGAGGTTTTTACTTTGATTTTACTACACGCCAAGCACTGTTTTCAGTTCTTTAGCTATCAACTCATTTAACTCTCAAATAAACTACTAGCATCCCCACTTTTAACAGACCAGAAGCACAGAGAGGTAACTTGCCCAAGATCACACAGCAAGTAGGTGGCACAGCCAGGAAGGATTTAAACCTAGTGGGTCTGAATCTAGAACTGCCACCAATGCCATTTATAAACAGAGTATGGGCTCAGCCTTGAAACCTATATGATTCCACTTTCAGACATCAATTTTAGATGGATCAGAGACCTAAATATAAAAGGAAAAATATGAGTGAAGGTTTCTCACTCAGGGATTCTGAAAAAGTATTTGCTCTCCTCACAAAAAGGGTCAGACTCATCCACACAGTCCTGTGTCCCTTCTCCAGTCTGCCTTTTTCCGTGTAGAATGTGGAAGTGATATCTAGATTTGAGAGGATTCCTCTTTTCCCAGAACACTACTCTGACAGAACAGAAGGGCTGAAGTCTCAAAGCCCCAGCCTGCTAGGACAGGTGGGTTGCAGCAGCCACCTTGTAGCCAGAGTCACAGCAGCAGTGGCGCTGATTCTGCCACACCACTGCGCCACATCCTCTCTATCCAGATGTTATAGAATTCAAACAACCTCCTAGGTGTTCAAGTGACACTGCCACTTGTGTATTCTGATACAATGGTTGCAGTCCAGAGCATTTCTAACTGAACACCTGCTATAGCCAGGCTCCAGCAGCCACATGCTGCGCCAGCACCCTGGAGAGTTTGTAGTCACTAACATGGATTTGAAGGTGTCCCCAAAAGACAGCTCAGAAATGAACTTTTGGCAATCTTTAGGAAAGATTTCCACCAAGCATGGCTGATCAGAGGCATCTAGAGGACCTCAATTGGGAACAGCCTTCTTTCTCTCTACAGATTTCTAGTTAGGGAGACTGATTTTAAAGGCCAAGCCTCCCTCCCCTGCCCCCAAACCCCCAACCCAATAATAATAATAATAAAATAATAATAATAATAATAAAGGCCAAGCCCAGTGCACTGGCATAGCTGCATCATGGTCTGCTGGCCCTGGGCTCACTGCCTGGGAGATCCTGCATAGCCTGTGGATTTTTCCTCAGTGTCACCAGACATCTGCTGGATGTGCCAACAGTTAAACCTCTTCCTGCATCCCATAAAAACAACTTGTCAATGTGGTTTCGAATACTGGGTGCTTTTCCACAAAGAACTCTCCAGATCCCAGCTAGTCAGATGAAAGACAGACAGTGATCAACCTAACAAAATAGGTCAGGCTTTATATTTTAATCTTCTAATTCATAATATACTAGTGGCCCAGTGCACAAAATTTGTGCACATTAAAAGGGACTTAATTAGAGGAAATATTTTAATATTGCTATTTGCCCTTTCTCTATTATAGAAGTGTCAGAGATGAAACAAAATTAGTAAAATGTATATGAAAAGAATACATAAATTATTAATAAATAAACAATAACAGTGTCACATCCCCAGCTGGCGCCAGGCTGGGGACTCAGCCTCATGTCCCACGGCCTTGCGGCGCACACAGCCCCACCCACCTGCACCTGCCTTGCATGCAGCATCCTGCTGATAGGTCATTACGGCGTGAGGGTGTCACGACTATTTGCATATTGCCCTTTATTAGTATAGATTGAAAGGGAAGAATGAAAAACAAAACACATTATTACCAGCAAGAACATCTATGGTTACTTAACCTCTCTGGGCCTCAGTTTTCTCACCTATAAAAAACAGGGAGCCCTAACCGGTTTGGCTCAGTGGATGGAGCATCGGCCTGAGAACTGAAAGGTCCCAGGTTTGATTCTGGTCAAGGGCATGTACCTTGGTTGTGGGCACATCCCAGTGGGAGGTGTGCAGGAGGCAGCTGATCGATGTTTCTCTCTCATCGATGTTTCTAACTCTCTATCCCTCTCCCTTCCTCTCTGTAAAAAATCAATAAAAAATATATTTTAAAAAATGCAGACTCCCGGGCCTCACCTCAGAACTACTGAATCATAATACAAGCCCAGAAATATGCATGATAACCAGCTTTCCAGGTGACACTGATATATAATAAAGTTTGAAAGGCAGAGTTCTGCAGTATTTAAAAAAAACAACAACAAAGAACAAAAAAACAGGGATAATAATAGGGGTATTGTGAAGTTTAGGAAATCACTCCATGACAAATGTTTAGAGCAGGACCTATCATGTAGTAAATGTTCAACAAAGGTGACCTACCAATATTTTTATTGCTAGGGACTGAAGGCCTTGAGATGTTTCCAAATCTACCTTCTGGTAAACCACGTGGAGAAAGGCACTGCTCTGATTCTAGCCAATTAGGGAGGCTTGAAGGTCCAGGCCAATGAGCAGAAACTGGCTTCCTGCCCCAGGATACTGCAGGCAGGAAATAGACCTACTGGTGCTAACTGCCCACCAGGTAGCCATTCTTGTCTTTCTTCTAAGGATGCTCAGCTAAGACTAGAGCTCCCAATCTCCTTTAAGGCTAGGGGTGACCAACAAGAGATAAGTAGTTGTTATGGGACTTCGGGGAAATTCCTTACCAGAAACACAGGCTGGACGCCACTTTTGAGCCCCGTCCCACACCCACATTCCCACCTGGACTACTGATTCACTGGCTTGACTCCAGTAGTCACATTGGACCATAAAGCCAGGTTAAGGATGAAAGTCTCGTACTAGGGACGGTAAAGCTCAAAGAGAGAAGAAGCCTGCTCTTCCTGATAACTGTGGGGTTGCCACAAACCAGGATTACAAAGCTCTGACATCTTACTCATGAGAGAAACACCTTCCACTGATTTTGTACCATTGTTAGTTCTGAGGTCCAATTTGACAGTCAAAAGCACTTTCAAATAACACTGTATTTTTACACAGCTGATGACCAAAAGGGATAGTGTTTTATGTCAGAGAAATCCTTCTAGTAACCTACCAACATTTAAAGTGTCCTCATGCTTTAGGACCCTTGCTTTCTACTCAATACCAAGTAGAAACCTAGATACAGAATTTGCCACAGAACGGGGTTACAATTGTTTTGCCTTAGATGGAGGTAAATGAGAACTATGAGATATACTGAGTCATTTATTCAGCAATTATTAAGTACTACTCTATGCTGGGGACTCTGCAAGGTAGAGGGCTAAATATGGTGAACAAAAGCAGATGTAGTCACTGCTCTTACGGAGCTTCCAGTGCAGAACAGGGGGCAGAAAACAAACAGGCAAGCAAATACAGTACAAATGGTGAGAAGTAGCACATCGGAAATCAGAGTGAGTTTAGCCCAGAAGAAAAAGGAGAAGGAAGCCATGTGAATAGTGAGAGTGGGAATATTCCAGAATGTCCATCATCTGAAGAATGGATAAACAAAAACATGGTATAATCCATACAATGGAATATCATGCAACCATAAAAAGAATAAAGCATTGATTCAGGTATAACATGTATGAGCACTGAAAACATTATGTTGCAGGAAAGAAGCCAGTCATCCAAGACCACATATCACATGATTCCATTTAGAGTAAGTGTCCAGAATAGGCAATTCCAGAGATAGAAAGTAGACCAGTGGTTTCCAGGGGCTAGAAGGAGGTAGAAATGGAGGGAGAGAGACTGCTAATGGGGATTGAAGGAGGTAGAAATAGGGGGAGAGAGACTGCTAATGGTTATAGGGTTTCTTTTTAAGTTGATGAAAATACACTGGAGTTAGAGACCAATGATGGTTGTACAATCTTGTAATTACACCAAAACCCATGAACTTTGAAAGGATGAATTTTAAGTCATGTGAATTATATATAAATTAAAAGACATTCAAAGGGCAACTCAAATTGAATTACTGAATTGGTAATAAAGTTTCTAATGAAAGTTAAAAAGAAGAAAAAAAAAGGACTATCCCAGGAGATAGAGGAGACTGTACAAGCGTGGTGAAAGTCACAGGAGGCCCGTGTGACTAGATGGCTGCAGCGAGGGAGGTGTGCTGTGAGATGTGGCAGAAGAGAGCGTGGTGGCTGGGACAGGGTGAGGGCTTTGGAATGGAAAGGAGGCAGGGGAAGATCTGTTTTAGATCAAGGACAAACAGGCCTGGCTAATGGATTGGCCCTGGGGGAGTGGGGCAGAAAAGAGAGATTCAAGAATGATCTTCACATAGTCTCATGAATTTTTCCAAAGTGGTTTTCTGCCAGATTCAAATTGTGCACAGCACAGTAAGAGCAGCTCACCAAATGCCTGTTAAATGAATTGAAAAAATGAACAAAGTCACTGCACATTTTTTCTGGTAGGGAACATTTTTGTATTTTCATTAAAGATGTAAATTCTCTCTCTCTTAGATATAGATATATATACATATAACTCTATAT
>NW_006297385.1:85927-86881 GCF_000327345.1 Myotis davidii | reverse complement strand
CTCCCAACCACTCCTTTTTTTCTTTTTCTTTTTAATTCTGGGCCAGCTTTAGCTCTGAGGCTCCAGCTCTTAGGCCTCCGCTGCTGAAAGTAGGTATATGGTTTGTTTCGGTTCTATTATCAAAACAATGTATAACTCCATTTTTTTCTGTAGGGTAGATTCTCAGCCATTTTACAAGTTGGGCGTGAGAAATGTTCCCATTGGATGTCTGTGTGTGCTACGCTTGGGGTGGATGCAAGGTAAGTTGTTGCTTGTGCTGCCTGCTCCATGAAGCTTCATCTGGAACATATCTTCACTTCAGTGTTACTGTAATTCCTGTGTTACTCTCACAAGGGACTGACTTGGTGGCACTGAATGTTCGTGAAGATCTGTTTTAGATCAAGGACAAACAGGCCTGGCTAATGGATTGGCCCTGGGGGAGTGGGGCAGAAAAGAGAGATTCAAGAATGATCTTCACATAGTCTCATGAATTTTTCCAAAGTGGTTTTCTGCCAGATTCAAATTGTGCACAGCACAGTAAGAGCAGCTCACCAAATGCCTGTTAAATGAATTGAAAAAATGAACAAAGTCACTGCACATTTTTTCTGGTAGGGAACATTTTTGTATTTTCATTAAAGATGTAAATTCTCTCTCTCTTAGATATAGATATATATACATATAACTCTATATGTATATATATATATACACATATATATCTATATATATAAATACTAGAGGCCCGATGCACAAAATTTGTGCATGGGTACGGTCCCTAGGTCTGGCCAGCGATCAGGGCCAATCCGTGGGGTGACCAGCAGGGCCTGGGGGCAGCTCCTACATTGAGTGTCTGCCCCTTGGTGGTAAGTGTGCGTCATAGCAACTGGTCATTTGGTCTATTTGCGATTTGCATATTAGCCTTTTATTATATAGGACTAGAGGCCCAGTGCACAAAAATTTGTGCACTCGGGGGGAGAA
>NW_006297385.1:66681-85157 GCF_000327345.1 Myotis davidii | reverse complement strand
GGAAGCTCCCAACCACTCCTTTTTTTCTTTTTCTTTTTAATTCTGGGCCAGCTTTAGCTCTGAGGCTCCAGCTCTTAGGCCTCCGCTGCTGAAAGTAGGTATATGGTTTGTTTCGGTTCTATTATCAAAACAATGTATAACTCCATTTTTTTCTGTAGGGTAGATTCTCAGCCATTTTACAAGTTGGGCGTGAGAAATGTTCCCATTGGATGTCTGTGTGTGCTACGCTTGGGGTGGATGCAAGGTAAGTTGTTGCTTGTGCTGCCTGCTCCATGAAGCTTCATCTGGAACATATCTTCACTTCAGTGTTACTGTAATTCCTGTGTTACTCTCACAAGGGACTGACTTGGTGGCACTGAATGTTTCACACAGCTGACTGAACTCTGATTATTTCATTCTACCAGATGAGGGAAGTAGGTCAAACTGCTTGTCATGGTCACTCAGAAGTTACTTCTCACCACAGCACCTGGTACCATGCTAGCCTCTCCTAGTCTGACAGGTCCATGGATATCCATCACTTGATCACAACACAGACACAAAGACTTTTGTCACTATTTTACAAAAACAGGATATCACATTTACTTCTCTGAATCCTGCTTTTTCTTACATATATTGCACAGAAATGCTTCCAAATTAGCTAGTAGTGCTCTTACCCACTCTTTTTAGCAGATGATATTTGATAGAATGGATGTGCCATACTTTATCATTCCTGGAAAAGTGGGCACTCGTTTTATTTTCAGGATTTGGTTTTTGTCTTGCCCCTGCAAACAATGCCACAATAAAAATTGGGGCCATTTTTCTTGTAGGGTAGATTATTGAAGTCCACTGCTGTAGCAAAGACTACTGAGGGAATATTACAAAGTATAAATTAGTAAAGAATGGTGTTCAAGATCAAAGTATAGAATTACATGTGTAATATGTGTTTGTTTTTGTGTTAAGTATCTCTGGAAGAACATACCTGAAATGGGAGTTCACACAGGAGGGGAGCAATGGGCAGGGAGACTTACTTTTCACTTTATATTTTTTTGTGTGCCATTTGAACATTTTATCATGTGCATGCATTGCTCATTCAAAACTGAATAAATACAATTTTTTTCCAGGCCATCTCCTAAAAATTTGCAATGATTCACATGTCCTCCAGCAACTTGGGAGAGTACTTAGTTGAGCTCATTTATGCCCTATGTTTTTCTCCTTTAAGGCCATCCCTCCTCCACCCTTTCTCTCCCTTTTTTTTTCCTGACCTATTACGAGCTGAAACATGTCAAGTTTTACCTGCTCATGATCCATGATTCTTCTTATTCTATAGCCCTTGGGCAGGCAGAAGGCAACTCCCCGATTTGCTAATTTAGACAAGTCATCCTGGCCGGCACCTCTCAGCAGCACAAGACAGAAATCCAAGCCAGGGTGGGAGCCAGGTTTCCTCCAGAAACCCGAGGGCTGAAAGAGACAGGGGCAGGGCCTCCCTCTCCCCACATGCTTGCAGCACAGCCTGTTTTAAACTCATATTGGCTGACCTGCCATCAGTAACTGAGTGGCCTAAAGTCCCCCAAATGCCTAAAACCTCTCAGAAAGACCGTGGCCTCTCAGGAACAACCTTAGAGACAAGAAACAGGAGGGACCAGGGGACAAAGAACACAGAAGAATCAGGCTCATACAAACACGAAGTCTTCTTATTTACTAGTATTTCCTATATGCCAGCCATCCTCTATGCTGGCCCAGAACCAAAGGCCTCTCTTCAGCCACTGCTTTTAAACCCTATTGTGATTTCCACAAAGGGAAAACAAAGCTGACATAGCACGCAGATAGCAATGGCCCTGAGTGGAGCAGCAACTCCAACATAGTGCACCTACCACTGCAACGCTAGCTGTAGCTCTGGGCTAAGTGCAGAGGGGAGGGGTCTAAACATGGTCAGATGAGAAATCAGCTGGTGAAAGGTAGGAGATGGGAGAGTATGAACCATCTCAAAACTGGCAGCAAGTCCAAACTCCAACATGAGCTCAGTGCAAGGGAGGCCACAGCCTTAGCTCAACTGGTTCCAATGCCCTTGCCCTTGATCCTTCAAGACTCAGCTCAGCAAAGATGTGTGCCTGTGGGTACTGCCCCGAGCAGCCTGTGAGTGAGGCAAAAGGGAGACAACCTAAGTGTCCACCAGCAGGGATGGGCTGAAAAATTGTGATACAGACACACAATGGAATCCTTTATGTCTCTCCTTTCCTATTCTCCAAATCTATTGGCCAGTTCTATTGCTACTATCTCTAAAACATATCCTAATTCCATTTCTTTTCCCCTCCTTTCTATGCAAAGTTACCACCATCATCTTTCACCTGGACAACTCAATCAGATCCTCCATTGATCTCCCTGAGTCCACTCTTCCCTTCCTAGATTATATTCTTCAAACGCAGACAGATCAAATTAAACAGGGATCACATCAGATTACTGTTTAAATTCTCTCAATACAACTCAAACCTCATCGCCCAAATGCTCCCACCCCACTGTCCTCCTTTCCCCTCTAAGTTTATTTGTACCCCAGGGCCTTTGAATACTTTGCCCTAGCTATTCTCAAGGCTGGCTTCTTCCTGCCAGTCAGGTCGCCCTGTGACAGTATACAGTAGTGAGTAGGCATGAAACACAAAGATGCACAGCTCACAGACATAATGTTGAACAGAAAGGCCAGATACAAAGGAACATTTACATAAAGTATGACTGCATTTACATAAAGTTCAATGTCAGGTATGAGAGATTGAGTGATTTTGCTGGGAAAAGAGGAGTGACTGGGAGGGAGTAGGAAAGAAACTTCTGGGGACTGCAAATATTGTTTTCAGAGCTGATTACATGAGTGTGTTCACTTGGTGAAAGTTCATCTAGCTACACGCTTAATATGTGATGTACCCTTGGACCTTTTCTGGGTGTATATTATAATGTTTCATATAATGTTTACAGAATGGAAACATTTTGGCTGCCCATAATCCTTCCTATGATTTGGGAATTTTCCATCTATGAGCCTTGGTAGGGAGGCCATGCTCCACCACTTTGTAATAATAAAATATTACAAAGGCCACCCACTGGCTCTCACAACCTCCTTATAGCTAATCTGGGCTTTACTCAGCAAATGCACCCTCCCCCTCCATGGCTTAAATCACCTTGGAGAACCAGGATTTATGTACCTGGATGTTTTGGAGCCCAGAGCTGCAGCTTGACGCATGGAAAGGGCTCACTGCGTCTTGATGAGTGGACCCCCACAAGATACACATTTCCTCTTCCAGCAAAATAATAACAGTATTGGGCCATTCTACACTTGGGAGCACATCATTCTTTCAACAAATGTTTACTGTGTGTCTACTGGGTGCCAGGGACTTTTCCAGGCACTAGGGATCCAGGTGAACAAAACACTGGAGCTGATACTAGTGGGGAAAATGAACAATAAACAAAATAAGTAAACGATATAATTAGGTAGTGCCACAGAGAAAAATAGAGAAGGGAGATGAGGATCTCCTTGCAAAGGCAATATATGAACAAAGGCTTGAAGGACGTGAGGGAACCATGTAGGGTATGAGAGAAAAGCTTGCCTAGCAGCAGGAAGAGCCAGTGCAAGGGCCCCGAGACAGGCACATACCGAGTGTCTGTGGAGCACTGAGGAGGCCTATGTGCCTGGAGCAGAGAAGAGAAGTCACAGGTAATGGGAATAGATTGTGTAGCTATTGGCCACAGTAAGGACTTTGGCTTTCACTCAGGTTAAAATGGAGCCATGAGAAGGTTCTCAGCAGAGGGATGGATCTGCTTGGGTGATTAACAGTATTCCTCTGGCCCTGTCCAACCCTCTTCCTTACCCAAGATGGAAACCAATCTTGACAAGAAACAGACATTTGGTAATTTGTGTGGCAAATGTCTACGAGAAATAAATAAGCCAAAGGCTCTTCACCCACTTCCTCCAACCCATCAAGGTCTCATGCTGGCCAGGAGGACTTTGCAAGATTGATTAGCAATCCACATCACATTACAGACACCAGACCCTCCTCCACTGGCCACTGGGAGAATCCCCAAAGCTATGGAAAGCAGTCTAACACCACATGCCAGGAAAGCACCATCTTGGTGGTTAGCTAGAGTCAAAATCAAATTCCAACTCTGCCTCTTAGCAGCTGTGTGAACTATGATTCATTACTAGACTTTTCTGGGTCCCAAGCTTCCTTATCAGTAAAGTGGGAGGGTGTGGGGGATAGTAATTTCCACCCTTAATAAGCCTGTTGGGGGAGTTAAATTAGGTAACAGGGATCAAGTGACTGGCAAAGTGCTGGGCACAGAGAGAGCCTAAAAGATGTTAGCAAAGGTGTTATTATAACTGAAATACCAAAGAAATAATAGCGACATTTTCAACATCTCAAGTCTGAGGATGTCCCTTGGGCAAACTGGACTCTGATATTAAGCATGGGGCTGAAGTGAAGGGTCCTCCAGAGGAGAAAGGCCTTCAGAATGTAAGTTTCTTTCTCCCTCTACCTATTCTCCATGGAATAACTGCCCAGGACAGCTTTATCCATGCCAGAGAAAGGAGATGGCCCACAGACATCTGGAGGAATTAGCATCAAATGGTATGGACACGTGTCTCAGCCCATCACAGGCACAAGCCCCTAGAGAAGAGACCCCAGCCTGTATCCATCTCTCTCAAGGAAATGTGAGAAAAGTGAGAGTTTTAACAGCATAAAAGGCACTCTGGGGAAATTTCTTGTCTCTTCCCCCTTGGGAATAGCAGTAGGTTCTTCAGTTTGCTCCATGCACGGAAGGCAAGGCCTCTGGGGAACTTGGGTCCACAACTGGAACATGGGGATTATAATAATTATTAAGGCTTGTTCACACTCATTCAGCACATACTTATTAAGCAACTTCTATGGCTCTAATGCTGATATGGAAGAAATGAAACATATTCTCACTCTCACTGCTCACATGCTAAGGAGGAAGGCACCAAAAGCAAACATACAACATTAGAGAATGACAAGTGCTACAAAAGTAATAATAATAATAATGATGATGATGATGATGATGATGATGCAGGAACAGAAAGGGCCATTTCATTTTTTTATTATTATTTTTTAAAAATATGGAACACTTCACGAATTTGCATGTCATTCTTGCGCAGGGCCATGCTAATCTTCTCTGTGTTGTTCCAATTTTAGTATATGTGCTGCCAAAGCGAGCACAGAAAGGGCCATTTTAGACAGGGTGCTTAGGAAGACTTCTTTGAGGTGGTGTCTCTGCCATGCAAGCAGAGACCTGAATAATGTAGTAAAATTATATATAAACACATACATATCCTATATACTAAAAACCTAATATGCAAATTGACCAAACAGCAGAATGACTGGTTGCTATGATGTGCACTGATCACCTGGGGCAGACACTCAACGCAGGAACTATCGCCAGCCTGCAGGCCCCAGGCCAGCCAAGGCGGGTGCCAGCGGGGGAGCCCCCAATTACCCCACCAGTCACCTCCCTCTGTGGGAGGCGGCCGGCAGCAGCAGGGGACAGGGCCAGTGAGCTGGCGGCACCAGGCCAGCCAAGGCAGGTGCCAGTGGGGGTGCCCCCTGATCGCCCCGTCAATCGTCCCTGATCGCCGGCCAGATCTAGGGACCCTACCCATGCATGAATGTCATGCAATGGGCCTCTAGTACATATATAATTTTGGATATGTCTTTATATACTAGAGGCCCAGTGCACGACATTTGTGCACTTGGGGGGTGGGGTTCCTCAGCCTGGTCTGTTCCCTCTCACAATGTGGGAGCCCCATGATCGATCTCCCTGAAGAGGTAGGCCCTGCCCACCCATCCGGGGCTCCTCGATGAATTGCCCCAAAGAGGTAGGTCGGAGCTGGGGGTGCCGCCTCCACGGCTCTGCGTGCACACAGCCCCGCATGCACGCAGTCGCGCCCACCCGTATGCAGCTGCAGCCTCCTGGTGATGGATTGTTATGGTGTGAGGGCATCATGACGTGAAGGCATGATGACCACATAGGCTTTTATTAGATATATATACACACACATATAGCCAAGAACACAGTGCTGCTATGGAAATCTAAAGTGCTCTAGTTTGATAGGTAAGAATGCTCCTGGGCTTCCAGGGATTGGAGTCTTCCCCAGATTCCAATATGCTCTCTGTGGCTGAGAAGTACTAATAAAGGGTGTTCCTTTTTTATACTTGGCAGTGTACCAGACATAGAAGGCACTCTTTATCAGGACCTTATTCCCCTTTCATCGTTGCACAGTATTCCACTGGACAGACAACGTGACTGATTGATCCAGTTCCCTATTAATGAACACCTAGGATAGTTCCCATTTTTTGCTCTGACAAACAGTGCCCTAATGAGCCACCTTGGACACAGATTATTCTCACACTTGGGAACATCTGTAGGCAAAAGCTCCCAGAAGTAGAACTGCTGGGGCAAAGGATAGTTGTGTCCAAGGGTCCCCTTGACAAATATTGCCAAAGTCCCATCCAAAGTGACACTAAAACTTCATTTCATTCCTGCGCTGCTAGCTCAGAGGTCCCAGGAAGAGGATACAGTAGGCATCTACGAGGGGACAGAGGGAACAATGACCCTTGCCAGCCTGCCTACAGTTGACTGGCCCAGGGAGAATAGCTGACCTCTGCTGGACCATCTTGAGAACCCCTTCCCTGGTCCTTGATAATGAATCCAAAGGAAGACATCTTTCTCTTCCTTGTGTTGTTTTGGGCTGGGGCTGGGAGAACACAGAGCTATTCTCTTTGAGAGCCTGAACTACAAGGTCTGTGGATGGCCAGGTTTCCCACCAAGTGAAGGGAAAGGCAAAAAGAGAGACTGTAATAGAAAATGAATATAGCAGATGTAGGGGGAAAGCAGTGAGGAAGAGAATCCTGATAATGGCATTTGTGTTCCATAGGCCACATTACCTGCGCTAGTCCAATCCAAGGGGAGCTCTGAAGCTTTGCACTATGGTTGGGGGACAGATATCCTCTTTCTCAGGCCAGAGCTGAGGAGAAATAAACCTGGATCAGTGCTGGCAGCCAGTCCTCCGGGGAAGCCAGTTTTGAGGATGACATGGACATCAGAGAGAAGAATGGAGGGAGAGAAAGAAAGTGGGTCATTGATGATGGCCCTGAGCTCCTGAATCAACTAGCCCAGAATCTCGCCCCACCTCTGAGCTTTCTAGTCATGTGAGCCAATCCTGTCCCTTGGAGTTTATGCCTGTTTGAATCAGTGTTTCTTTTCCATGCAACCAAGTAACTGACTGGTACATAGTCCTTCCTGAAGCCTTGTTTTGTTTCTCTGGGCCACCCAGCACCCTCTAGTTAAATCCTCCTTTGCCTAAGGTGCTCTGAGAGCAGTATAGCAATTTGGCCAAGGACCTAACTTGCCCAGCCAGTTTCCCCAGCTATGAAATGGGAATAACAAACACTTCCTTGGGTTTTAAAAGGATTAAACACATTAGCAATAATTATTCTAAAGTACTGAAGGGTAGCTGAAAGGCTTCAATCTCAAAAAGCAATTAGCTGCACCCCTCCCCCATTTTGTTTGCTGTTCCTTTGTTCAGGTCAGCAAGTCCATTCTTCACAAACAGTCCCAAAGAACAGCCAGCACATTTTCTGTCAGGAGGGTGGCAAATCTCATCTCAACAGGTGATCTGAGTAAAAGAGATTCCACTCAATTTATCTGGTAGCTGGTTGGTAGAGGAAGCCCTCATGAGCACATTTCTCCATCAAAAGCAAGCTGCGGTCTAAAGTTTCAAAACACAGGCTTGGGCACAGTCCCAGAAGAGGACAAAGGAAAGAGAGCCCGGATGGAAGAGAAACTGCTACACAGCAGGTTCCACAACTAACTGTTGGGAGGAGGACCCCAGGTTGGCTTGCAGCCACATCTGCTCTCTACAGAGCTATGAGGCAGCAGGAAGAAGGGACCCCTTCACGCCTGTATTTACAGCTGGGAACTGGCACAGGCCTGAGCAACTCAGTTGGAAATAAACTCAGCCAGGAAGTGAGAACTGGAAGACGCTTCCATAGCAACACCCATCTGGAGTTCTCTGCCCACAGCTGGAAACATTCAGAAGCAAAATTTATCTAGAGATATACACCAAATTCATTTTTTCCATTTGTACTGGAATGTGTTACTTAAACCTCACTTCTTTGGGGAGCCTCTGGGTAGGCCCTGTTCTGTGATTCAAAAAAATTCTTCTTCTTAACATTTAGAACACAGGACCTATCCGTGTGACCAGGTTTTCCCGCTGTCTGTGGGCTTCACGGGCAGGGTCTGTGTCTGCTTTGCTAATTGGTACCTGGCCCAAAACAGGCCTTCAATCAGTGTTTATTGAATAAATCAATCAACTGTTCTGTTCCCAATTTGATTGTTATTCATTACTTTAGCTAACATGTAAGCACCCATAAGTATGGACAGTGAGCTGAGCTGTGTATTTACTACTGTCATGCCCATCTAAAAACGGACTCCTTCTCAAAGTCAGAGCCACAGAAGAAACGGAGTTCTTTCATTTCTAGAGAAGGATGGGAGAGAGCGTGAATACCTAGAGCAAGACTGGGCATGTGGAGCAATGGGTGTTAAGGAATTTGCTTTCATTTTAAGAACTTTCTGAGTAGAAATTTTACAGGGCTGACGTACACCTCTGCAAGGAAGGCTGGAAACAGGCTGCTTGAGATACACAAACATTAAACAGACAGTTACACTCTGAGAGATTTCCACCAAACTGTCCTGCTCATGATATCTTACCTTTTCAAATTTTCTCCTGTTTATGAAAGAGGTATATGCTTATATATACATGTAAAAACTTATAAAATAAAGGTATAAAGAAGAATACAAAGTTACCCATATCTCCCCACCAAAGGATAATCACTATAAAAAAGGCCAGTGTGCTCAATGGTTACAGTCAGCCTGCGCACGGAAGAGTCTCAGATTCAATTTCCAGTCAAGGGCACATCCTGAGTTGCAGGTTTGATCCAGGGCCCCAGTGTGGGAGGCAACCAATTGATCCATGTGTCTCATATTGATGTTTGTTTCTCTCTCTTCCCCATGTCCTATCCGCTCTCTCTCTAAAAAAAAAAAAAAAAAAAAAAAATCAATGGAAAGATATCCTCTGGTAAGGATTAACAACAGCAAAAAAAGAGGTTGGTTCATTTCCTCCAGTCTTTTTTTTTTTCTATTATGAGCAGTATATGAATAGAGAAGAGAGAAAATCTCCTGTTCTTTAAAATCTTTCACTTGTGCTTTTCTAGGGGATTTTAAACAAGTGAAAAATCAATATTTTTAAATAGCAAAATTAAGCCTATTTCCCCAAACTACAGACTCAAGGAAGAAGAAGGATTCTCTTTTCCTCTCTTCCAATTTTTGTCTTCACAGAACCACTATTATAAACCAGTGGTTTTCAACCCTAACTGTGCCTGAGCATCACAGTGGGATATAATAATTGCATGGCCAGTATTACTTGAGCAACTACTACAGAAGAGGCTGTTTTAAACATTTTACAAACAATACTTAATTTTATACTTTCATCATTTTACAGATAAGGAAACTGAGGCAGAGATATTATGTGACTTTCATAAGGTCACATGGCCACTAAGTGGTGGCACTGGGATTTGAACCCAGGCCATCTGGTCCCAAGTGTCATGTTTTCCCTGGTCCACACAGTTCGAGACCCTAGCAACAGTGACACCAAATCTGAGCTTCAGGGCAAAGTTCCCAATGTCCCTATTGCCAAGTTTGTCATGATTATTCATACTTCTCTCCAGACTCATTTTTATTTCCTAAAGGAAATGAGAAATTGCTGGAATTCAGAAGTGAGACAACTGGAAGCTATAGCTGACCACATACACATGTGGGTCCCCTGCTGGACTTCCCAAGAAACATTCTTAATGAATGACTTTTCTGAAGGGGCTAGGGGTCAGTTCCTGGGTAGATCACCCTTCCATAATTGAGACCTCACCCAGCTCCAGATGGGATGTGAAGGCTCCTCCCTAACTTCACCATGTAGGAGGATGGAGAACTGGAAAACTCACAGCCCACTTCCTATTTACATGAATCTGCAGAAAGGGTTTGACAGGGACTTCTCTTGTGTTTACATCATTTGTGAGGTTGGAGTCAGTATTCGGTCACTGTGGGGGATCAGCCAGGTGTTTTTGCCATCATCGCACATGACTCCCTCCTCACGGCAAAACCAGATTAGCCACTAAGGGGAGGGTGGAGGGAAGAGTTCCCAAGAATTGATCACTAGGGAGTTTGTCTCCCCTACAGGTGGGAAGGGAAAAACCTCCATTTCAGGAAAATGTCGCTCAGTGCTCAATTCAGGGAAGGAGATGAAACATTGCTGCTTTGGGTCTGAGAGCTACTATCCTTCCAGCTACCCATGGAGAGGAGGACTGGAAAAACCAAGAGCTGCAAGGCTGCCCAACTCCATCTGTGTATAGCAGGGGCTCAGTAATGTTTCGCTGCTATTAAATTATTAGGCTGTGTGTGTGTGTGTGTGTGTTGGGGTGGTGAATGGGGCTGTTTGTTGTTGCTGTTGTTAACATTCTAAAAAAGTAGAAAGTACAGTAAACTCCCATGTACTTAAACTAGATTTGGTAATCATCAAGATTCTGCTGCATAAGCTTCATCTATTCTTAATTTGTTTCTTTCCCCCGTTTTTCCTCCTCATTGAATTATATTAAAGTAAATCCCAAATATGATGTCATTTCACCATTTCATGTTTCAGATTGCACCTCTGAAAAATATGGACACTGTCTGATGTGCCCATAATATTAGGCTGGTTTCATTACTGATCAAAATAACAATGAGGCTCAGCCATTTTGGCTCAGTGGTTAGAGTGTCAGCACACAGAGTGAAGGGTCCTGGTTTTGATTCTGTTCCAGGGCATGTGCCTCGGTTGCCCTGGTTGGGGCTCATGTGTGTGCGGGGGCAATCAATCAATGTTTCTTTCTCTCTGTCTCTCCCCCTCCTTTCTACTCCCTCTAAAAATCAATGGGGGAAAATATATCCTCAGGTGAGGAGTAACAATAACAACAAAATAACAATGAATATTTTCTGAAAAGATAAGACCCAGTATTGAAAAAGGAGTAGGGAAATGGGTCAGCTCAGCTGATGAAGTAATGCTTTTCTGGAGGACTTCCTGGCAGTACAAATCCAAAAAGAATTAACAACCTCTGCCTATCTTCTGACTCAAGTTTTCCATCATGCAATCATCAAAAAAATACTTATGGATGTCTATCACATGCCTGGAAGTATCCTAAGCATTTTTCTCCCTGGTACAGATATGGAAATCAAGGCACAGAGAAGTAGAGTCATTTGTCCAAGGTTACACAGCTCTTAAGTGCCAGAGCCAATATTTGAACTGAAGCAATCTCAGGTCTGAGAAAGGTGGTGTTCTGGGCCTTCCTCACTTGGGAGGCCATTTGCTTCAGGTTCCACACAGCACTCTCTATGCATACTTATTATTATTATGCTGATGCTTATTATGTTGGCTCTAGTGAATGATTATTATGTGGAATCTTCATATGAGATACATAGCAGAACTCCATACTCCTATCTTCTTTATAGTTCACTCTCCCTGACTGCCTGAGCAGAATTTCCCTTTCCTCTGTGTTCCCACAGCTGTTGGTGCTCAACACTCAGCACCCTGCATTATGGCTTTTTAGGTGTCCCCTCCTGGGAAGGCAGTACTGTACAGGGGTTAAGACCAGAGGCTCTGGAGGAGGAAAGATGGGGGTTCAAACCACAAACCACCACAAACTATGAGATCCTGGCAAGCCATTTCCTCATCTCTCTGATCCTTGATTTTTCTCACCTTTGGAGATGAGAAAATAATATCCACCTGCAACAGACACTTGGTTGTGAACCATATGGCCATTCCCAACTCCTGTCTCTCTTGCTGCCTCCCACTGCACAGACATTCCACATTCCCAGCCTCCCTTGCAGCTAGGGACAGTGTGAGAAATGCTCACCTGTCCAAACTCAAGTAACAGACTTGGAGACAGAAGTATGGCAAAAATGAGACTTATAATACAGTCTTGCAAGAGTGGGTGTCCGGTGAACAGGCATACATGAAGTAGCGATCACAGGCTATTTATCCCTGGGTGCAAGAGTCCCTACTCTGGTTCTTCATTGGCTGAGTACTATGGGTTAACAGTTTTCCCCATATGTCCTCTAGGTCTCACTGTCTGAGATCTTTTGTAGTTGTCTTCACCTCCCCCTGTCTAGTTGAGGCTTATGAGGTGTTTCATTTTGGGTGTGTGTGTGTGGGGGGGGGAAGGGTGGAGGAGGAGGGGGTGCGTATCCACCTTGATGCTGGCTCATGTACACAGTTTTTTGTTCTTACCCTCTCCCCTCTTCCCTACATTCTGTTTGCCCTGGGGAAATTCAGTAATAGTTCCATTAAAAGTTGACTATGGTGAAGATGCATCACAGAGGCCTATTTCCTTTGTGGCCAATGAGAGATAAAAAGGAGTCTGCTGGGGGTAGAGCTGTTTATGGGAACATATTCCCTTCCGAAAGAAAAGTCACAGGAAGAGAAAGCCTTTTTTCCTGCTCCTACCTGCTTGGGATGCTGTGATAAGCGTGTGATCATGTGTAAAGGTGGGGGCAACCATTCCCATGACCATGCAACAACCAACACCAGAATGAAATGCCTACACACTAAAGGTTAGGAAATAGAGAGTGCCCAGTTCTCAAGGTCATCACTGAGCCTCTGCATCAACCCAGAGCTTGTCACCACACTTTGCAGTGAGAGAATGAATTGTCTCCACTACTCAGCCAAGATTCACCAGGCATCTTGTTACTTGCAGCCAGATGTGTTCCAACTGACAGACTGCCTCATGGAGTGAGAGCTCAATGCAATTATGCATGTAAAGTGCTTAGCACATTATTGGCACTCACTCAATTTGGTTAAAGATTATTACCATTGGAATGGGATTTTTGGACTGGAACAAGCGACATTCCCCTGGGCAGGATTGTTCCGGGCTCTTGTCCCGTGTAGTTGAAGAATGAATCCACAGATGGAAGGTGCTATAGCAAAGGTAGAAATTTATTGAAGAACAAGTACAGATTCCACGTAGGGAACAAAAAGAATCCCACAGCAAAGACTCCCAAGGGGGGAGGGGGAAGAGTCCCACAGAATGGACTCCCACAGGGGGAGGAAAAAAATCTCACAGCACAGACTCCCACATGGGGAGGGAGAAGAGTCCCACTGAGTTCCTTCTCCCTACGGCTTATAAAGGCTGCAGATCTTGGTGCCTTGATATCCCCTCTGATTGGTCACTATTCCCTTGGACTGGTTACTATAGTAACTCCTGGGTTCAAAAGTCGAACCTCACAAGGGACTTGGGGGGTTTTCATCCCCTGCTTCCTTATTGTTTTCCTATCCGCTTTGGGATTTCTTCTTCTCCCTCTGAATGAGGGACTTCCTTCCCTTTATTTTATAAATATAGACCTGCTGTTTTCAGCTTTCCTATTCTATGAAAATACTAGTGGCACTTTCATGCACCTGGGGAGGGGGTCCACTCAGCCCAGCCTGCACCCTTTCCAATCAGGGACCCCTTGGGAGATGTCCACCTGCTGGTTTAGGCCCGATTCCTGTGGGATTGGGCCTAAACCGGCAGTCGGACATCCCTTCTCATAATCTGGAACTGCTGGCTCCTAACTGCTCACCTGCCTGCCCACCTGATTTCCCCTAACCCCCTGACAGCCTGATCTCGCCCCAACAGCCCTCCCCTCCAACTGCCCTCCCCTGCCAGCCTAATTGTCTCTAACCCCTGCCGGCCTAATCTCACCCCCAACTGTCAGCCTGATTGCCCCTAACTGCCTCTGCCTCGGCCCCCACCACCAGGCTTTGTCCGGAAGAAAGTCAGATATCTGGAAGATGGCCGGTTGACCCAGTCTAATTAGCATATTACCCTTTTATTAGTATAGATTATTAGTATAGATACCTTCTACTGCTCTGTAGCCCTGTGCTTCTTCCATGATCCCCTTGATTTCTAAAATTTCTAAAATTTCCTAAATCTGTTTATTTTACCCCTAAAAATTATTGTTTCACCATTATCAATTAGCTGCTCAAAGCCCTACCATAGCTTTTACATCCCACTGCAGAAAGAGATAGTGCCAGCAGCAAATACTTGGTACATTTCATCACCTGCATATTGTTAGGGGCAGAAATAGCATACTGGGATCTAGCTATTAGTTATAAGAAATATTAATCACATTCTGTTAACCATGATTGTTTTGTTTTGATTAAAGAAAGGACATTCTAACCTGGCTGGGAGTTGTACCCAGGACCTAGGATCTTACCTGGAAATGCTGTCCATTCTCCCCACCCAGGAGCTGCCTATTATCATGGAAAGATTTAACAACCCTATTAAAGAAAGGAAACAACAGAGTCCCGGATGCCCCTGCCTTTTGCAAATTGCCAGCCCACATTGCCTGTAATCATACACATTCTTATTCCTTTTGCCCACTTCCCCATTTAAAATGTGTCCTTGTACCCCATATAAGCAGCGGGGCTTATGGGGGGATGCAGAGCATATTTTCATGGGTAATCTGCTGCTCTCCCATACTGCCGGCATTATTGGAATAAATGCTCATATATAATTCAACCCTGTCTCTGTTAAATTGGCTCAAGTAGTGATAGGCAGCCCGGACCCATTAGTTATCTAGTTTCAAAGTCACACTACTGGGAGTACCTTGGATCCAGGCCTGCTGATCCCAATGCTCATTCTTATCCTGCACAACTAACTACAGAGCCAGCAAGTATGGGAGCATGAATCAAACCTTCCTTTATTCCCTGAGCCCTGGTGTACCACCACTCCCTGGCTTCCTTACTGCCTCCTTTTAGCTCATGTTAGTTGGTCCTGAGAGGCCAACTCTCCTCTGAAAGGAGAAAAAAAGTCTCTGACATAATCAAATGGAGCCTCATGTCACTATCTCTCATGCCCAAAGGGAAGCGGGCTGATCAAACTGGAGTTTCCTAAAACCAACCCATTCATAACATTATCCTGTGTAATTCTTCCCTGAAGACCTGGAATTGGGACTCTGCTTCTTTTGACACAGGCAGGGCCTTCCTCATGTTGCCAGACAGATCAACTAGTGTACAATCTTGGTCCCGCCCAATCACCCAATGTGTCCACAGAGTGCTTAAGAGCAAGGATTCTAAGCCACATGACCTGGGTTCAAATCCCAGCTTTGCCACTAGCTGTGTGACCTCAGGCAAGTTACACTCCCTCTGTGCCTCAGTTTCCTCATATGGAAAAGGGGGATAGTGATAGTACCAACATCACAGGGTTGCTGTGTGGATTTAAAAAACATTTAGAGCCCGGCCAGTGTTGAGCACTGACCTATGAACCAGGAAGTGGAGGTTCGATTCTTGGTCAGGAAGGACACATGCCTGGGTTGTGGGCTTGAACCCTGGTAGGGAGTGTGCAGGAGGCAGCCGATCAATGATTCTCTTGCATCATTGATGTTTCTTCTATCTCTCTCCCTTTCCCTTCCTCTCTGCAATCAATAAAAATATATATATATTTTTAAATTAGAGTACAACCTGATACTAAGAGTGTTATGTGTGGCCCAATTAAACTCACACCCCTTAGATAAGCAGAGATGTCCACTGGGCCTCTAAGGCCCTGTGATCACCCACCAACTACACATCAAATAAAAGCAGACTCTCTGAAAGGACCCCACGGGCCCACTGGTGGCAAGGGCACATTAGCTTAGAGTTGGGGACAGGGTTCTTGGTTCCTGCTGGACCCCCTGGCCCTAGCTGGTTTGGTCAGTGGATAGAGCGCCGGCCTGCGGACTCAAGGGTCTCAGGTTCTATTCCAGTCAAGGGCATGTATCCTGGTTGCGGGCACATACCCAGTGGGGAGTGTGCAGGAGGCAGCTGATCGATGTTTCTCTCTCATTGATGTTTCTGACTCTCTCTATCCCTCTCCCTTCCTCTCTGTAAAAAATCAATAAAATATTTTTTTTTAAAAAAGAGTTTCCCCCTGGTGGTCAGTGCACTCCCACAGCCAATCTCCCGCAGCTGGCATACCTCCCCTGGTCCCCTGCCCCCTAGCCAGCCAACCTCCCCAGGTCCCTCACCCAGCCAGCCAACCTCCCGCACGAATTTGTGCACTGAGCCTCTAGTATAATATAAGTGCCAACACCTGCCAAGCCTAAGAGACCAATAAAAGATGGTTCCATCCCTGTCCCCAGACATCTAGTGATCTAGTCCACTTGGTAAGAGATTAATATATGGTATAAAATGTCTCAGAAACACTCCAAGGCAGGACAGCAACCAGAAGACAGGACAGGAAGGGGGAAAGAAACAGATTCAACCCCACTCTGAAATTTTGCAGAGCATTCATCAGAGATGGTATCTTCCTGGCTGTGCCCCACAGAATTGTAAGGAAACATGTGAGCTTTACTAATGTAAACAGACAACTCCAAGCCAAACAAAAGGCTAACTGGGTGGCCCACTCAAGCTGACTTTCTTTGTTATTATAACTTCTAGTGAAATTTGTGCTTATTGCATTGTTCTTTCCAGGTAATTTCCTCTGTGGCTAGATATAAAGAATGGGGAAAAGAGTAAGAACAAGATTATAAAATATCGTCCCTAACCACTCGCCTGCCTGCCTGATTGCCCCCTCCCCTACTGGCCTGATTCCCGCCTAACTGCTCCTCTGCCAGCTGATTGCCCCCAACTGCCCACCCCTGGTGGTCCCGGTTGCCCACAACTGCCCTCCCCTGCCAGCCAGTTTGTGGTGGCCATCATGTGACAACATGGGGGTGGCCATTTTGTGACCTCATGCAGGCAGCCATCTTGTGATGACATGGGCGTGGCCATCTTGTGACCTCATGTGGGCAGCCATCTTGTGTATGAGGGCATGATGGTCAATTTGCATATTACCTCTTTATTATATAAGATTATTATTGTTAATTCTCACCTGAAAACATTTTTTCCATTAATCTTTAGTGAGCGGAAGCAAGAGGTGAGACAAAGAGAAGAAACATCAATGTGAGACAAACACATCAATTGGTGCCTCCTGCACCCACTCAGATCAAGCCTGCAACCACAGTACATGCCTTGACTGGAATGGAACCCGAGATCCTTCAGTCTGAGGTCTGGTGCTCTAACTACTGAACAAACTATCTAGGGCTCAAGCTGCCTTTGCATATTTAAAAAAAATATATTTTTATTGATTTCAGAGAGGAAGAGAGAGGAAGAGAGATAGAAACATCAATGATGAGAATCATTGATTGGCTGCCTCCTGCACACCCCCTACTGGGGATCAAGCCCACAACCCAGGCATGTGCCCTAGACAGAATCGAACCTGGGACCCTTCAGGCCACAGGCTGATGCTCTATCCACTGAGCCAAACCGGTAAGGCCAAGCTGACTTTCTAAGTGTGGAGGAAAAGGGGCCACATGCTAACCTGACAAGCTCAAGGTGGCCTTGTAAACTCGAGAGACCTAAAGTAACCACAAAGAATGGTCTGAAATTAAAAATTTAACTAAAAGCAGTTTATGGTGGGTAGTCATGTCCTAGGCCAGTTTCTTTCCTGACATAGGTCAATCTTTTACCTTGACTAAGCCTATCTATTGCCTTTTTACATCTATGATAATATATCCTTAGAATGTCAAAGTAATTTTCCTTTTTCCAGACCCCCTCAAAGCTCTGCTCTGACCACAAATCCCTTCACTGTTACTGAGTTAACTGTTGACTGTTAAATATCCTGCACCCACCTAAGTAAAAGATCTGTATCATTTTACTTTTTATCCAATCCCAGAGGTTTCTCCCCACCTGACCCCTTTGCTTTCTCCTACCTATCTAATCTATCACCAATGGATTTCATGCAACCCACTTATGTTTCCACTTTTTATTGTAATGTATAAAACAAGGTGTGAAACTGCCACTGTCCTGGAGGATTATCTCAATCCATTCAGATTCTGATTCCCAGCAATTGTCCACAGCAGTTTGGCTCAAATAAACTCACAAAACTTCTTCACTGGTTTGAATGCTTCTTATGTTAACACCAGTGGCCCAGTGCACAAATTCATACACTTTGAAAGGAAATTAATTATAATATTTTAATATCACTATCCGCCTTTTTTCTATAACTGAAGTGTCAACCAAATTCACAATCGACAATGACAGATCGAAACGCATGTGTGCAATTGCTGCCAGCGAGAGCTTTATATATATCATGCATGCGCAAGTCAACTTAGCCGTTTATAGATATAGAATAAACTTAATTAGACCTGCTTTCTGATGTAGCTAAACTTTTTCCAACCCAGTGAAGCATCCCAACTTCTCTTTCAGGTAACTGTCAGCAACACAGCAGTAAATATCAACATGAAGCACATTATTATTATAGACTAGGGGCCCGGTGCACGAAATTCGTGCACTGGGTGGGGGGCTTGTCCCTCAGCCCAGCCTGCCCCCTCTCACATACTGGGAGCCCTCAGGCATTCACCCCCATCACCCT
>NW_006297385.1:65244-65779 GCF_000327345.1 Myotis davidii | reverse complement strand
AGGCCCAGAGAAGGGACCCCTAGCTCCCGGGACTGCCAGCTTCGACTGTGCCCAGCTCCCATCGCTGGCTCCACCCCTACTTCCTGCTGTCACTGGCCAGGGCGGCAAAGGTGCCCGATCCCCCCAGCTCTTAGCTCCCCCCTGGGTTTCCGATCACTGTCAGTTGCTGGGGGCTTCTTCCTGCTTTCCCTTTCGCTTCCCTGCATTGTGCCTACATATGGAAATTAACCGCTATCTTTGTTGTCAGTTAACTGCCATCTGAGTTGGCAGTTAATTTGCATATAGCCCTGATTAGCCAATGAAAAGGGTAGCGTCGTACGCCAATTACCATTTTTCTCTTTTATTAGTGTAGATCAAGCAGGGAAAACAAAGAGTAAAATATTTAACTGCAGCAGTGTTTGACTATATCCTGCGCAGTGAGAAAACCTGAAGTCATTTTTAAGTTTCACCATTTCTTACTTCTTTTCAGCCAGGTCAAGTTCCTAAACTTTCTAAATCTCTGTTTTCCAGCTAATGAAAAGGAAATAGGATTTTG
>NW_006297385.1:57625-65028 GCF_000327345.1 Myotis davidii | reverse complement strand
CACTAAGTCTTCTATCTACCTACTCCAGGATTTCTGTGAGGATCAAATGACATGAGGCACAGAAAAAGTGTTTCCACCTGGCTATAAAGCAAGTCATGTTCCTAGGCTGAAGAAACTGCAAGGAGGCTAGGTGCTAAGGAGAGGAAGCCAAGCATTGCTATGTGATGTCATTACCTGGCGCCCACAGCAACCATTTCCAGGCTGGCCAAAGGGTCTCGGCAGCGTCGGCATTGAGAATCTGCCCCCTGGTGGTCAGTGCGCATCATAGCGACTGGTCAGACGGGCAGAGGGACACCTAGCATATTAGCCTTATACAGACAGTCCTCGGGTTATATCGGACTTGACGTACGTAGTTTCGTGGTTACGTCACCATCTCCCATTTATTTATTTAAAAAAAAGTTCCGTCATTTCAATGTATGTACATATGTGCTTTATGTTTTTTATTATTTATTTACTACAAGTAAAGGTCAGAAATTGTTATCTTGCTTTTAAATTTTTTTACTGTTTCACTTCATTACTGCTGTGTATGTGCTCCATGTGAGTGACATAGGTGCTTATGTAGATGGGTTCCAAGTTACGGCGAAAATCACGTTATGTCGCGCCATAGGAACGGATCTCGATCTGTCATTAACCCTAGAACCTACTGTGTGTGTGTGTGTGTGTGTGTGTGTGTGTATGCAACATCAACAAACACATCTGTGCACCCCCAATCCTCTCTTCTAGCCGCCTCAGAAAGGTCCCAGCATCCCCACTGGATGGACAGGAGGCCAAGGCCCAGCCTGGATGTACCATCCCAACAAGAAGTAGCTGTGGACCCTGGACAGGTGGGCCCAGGTGGCTCAGGGATTCCCAATCATGGCTAAGCTTAAGGACTTTAGGCTGCTGGCTCTCAACTGGGAGTAATTTTGCAACCTTTGCATCGGGGGACACTTGCACACATTTTGACCTGTCATGGCTGGGGGAAGCTATTGACATCTCATGCATAGTGGCCAGGAATGCTGCTAAACATCCCACAATGCACAGGATAGCCCCCAAACAAAGAATGATCTAGCTGCAAAGTTCAATAGTATTAAAGTTAAAAAAACAACAACCCTGGGTCTGGGGTTCTCAAGCTGTAAAGGGCAGTGAATAACCAAGGGATTTGGTAAAAATGCAGATAGGTTGAGTGTGGGGTCTGAGATTCTGCAGTCTGAGAAGCCAACTTCTAGGCCCTTGATCCTCAAAGTTGTGGTCCAGGGATCAGGGTACCCAGTGACCTAGGTAACACAGTATCCTTCCTGGGGAGTCCTCAGAAAGGCAGACCCTCGCCTCTCCCTCTCTCCCAATGAATCAGAATCTGCATTTTAATAAGACCTCCAGGTGGTTCTCAGGCATATTCAGTATCTGGAAATCCTGGTGGCCCATTCAGAAGTTATGAAAAATCTTTATCCTTTGGGGAGAGGGGAAGCCTGGGTAGATTTTAACAGTCCCCTCTGGTTCTCATACACAGCCAAGGGTTGAGAGCACAGAGAATGCCCTGGAGGAAGTGTTTTTTTCTCTGCCAGGCAGAACAGTCACCATGACATAGGCTCCACACAGTCCCCAATCTCTGGTAACACATATCCTGACAGCTCTCAGCTTCTTGGGACTGAATAATTTGTCCCCCTAGAAGCAGGGCTGCTTTTCGGCATCTGAAACCTGGCTGTTTGACAGACCACAAAAAAGTTCCTGCACAAGAATGGGCTGATGTGGAGAAACAGGATTCAACCCAAGCATCTTAACTGTTGACAAGAAACTAGAGGAAAGAGGTACTCAAATTACTGTGACTTAAAATTGGAAGGTGATGATAATAATAGCTAGCACTTCCTGTATGCACTGTTCTAAGCATAGAAATTATTATCTACAGATGAGAAAGCCAAGACAAGGAGTCACAGGTAAGTTATCTGTCCAAGGTTACACAGGTGGTACGTAGTGAAACCAGATCTAAAACCCAGAGTCTAGGCTCCTACCTGCTGCTCTACTCCACCAAGCCCTGGTGCTTTAACACCGTCCTCACCTTAGGCATAAAGAAAAGAGCTTATTAATGCCTCACACCCTCAAGAGGAAGGCTAGCTTTGGCTGAGCTGCTATTTGGCACTTCTCCAGGGCAGCTAGCTTTCAACTGCCCTATTTTTGGGGAAGAAGAAAGTGGGCTTTGGGTGTAGGACATCAAGGCTTCGCGTGACAGCACAGCTTGGCCACCTTTGCGACAAAAAATGCAAACCACAGTCTTGGCTGAGAAGTCAGAGAACCCAGCCATGGAGGGAAGGGTCTCTTATTTAAACAACCTGCAGTCCCTGGGTTAAGGACCTTGAAAAGGCTGATAAGAGCAAGGCAGGGACCAAGGCTTTGGGCCCCCTACACCAGTGGTCATCAAACTGCAGCTCGCGAGCCACATACGGCTCTTTGGCCCCTTGAGTGTGGCTCTTCCACAAAATACCACATGCAGGCACGCATGTACAGTGCGACTGAAACTTCGTGGCCCATGCGCAGAAGTCGGTACTTCATGGAAGAGCCACACTCAAGGGGCCAAAAAGCCATATGTGGCTCGCAAGCCGCAGCTTGCTGACCTCTGCCCTACACCTTTTTCTAGATGCCAAAGTCAGTTCCCCACAGTCCTTCCTTTCCCTCCAAACAATCCCAGGGACGGAAGAAAGTAGAGGTTTCAGGAAGCAAACTCAGAGCCTACAAATCCCTTCTACCATATTCTCACCTTTATTCGTCCAAGTTGAGCCATGCTAGGCTACTCTGTTCGTCCAACTTGCCAAACTTGTTCCTACCCCCAAGGACTTTGCTTTTCTAACTGCCAGGCACTTGTTTTTTACAACTATTTGCATGGCTGGCTCCTTTAAATACTTCAAGTAGCAGGTCAATGTCACCTCCTCAGACGAGCCCTTACTGATCCTGCTAAGGTGTTCCTCCCACCACACATATATCGATGTGTCCTGACCTTCTTCATAGCATTACCAAGTTTCTTTGTGACTCTACCAATCACCTTTGATACATACTATTTATTTCTAGTCTGTCTCTCCCTACCAGGCTTTGCACTCAAGGAATGCAGGAACAGGGTCTGTCTTGTCTTCTGTCCTTGAAGCTTAAAACAGTGCTTGGCACAGAGTAGAAGCTCTATAAATATTTGCTGAATGAATACATGAAACATTATTTCTAATCGGGTTAATGAAATGACGATTATCTTCTTGAGAATTCACCAGGATGATATGCTGTACTTTGCTATAGAGTTGTCTGCATCAGAGATATTCATGGAGTACCAGACCAGCAATTTTCCAAAGCAGAACCTAACACAATAGTAATTACAACATAGTAGCACAGCTAATATTTAATGTAGCAGTCGCCAACCGGTAGTCCACAGACCACTGGTGGTTGGTCAGTGAGGTCCGAAAGGTTGGTGACCGCTGGTTTAAGGAAACCTTTGGAGCAGCGTTCACCAACTGGTGGTCCGTGAGGTCCAAAAGGTTGGCAACTGCTGATTTAATGCACATTTATTAAGTGCCAAGAACCGTGTAAGATGTTTTACTAGTTCAAAGCTCATAAACAAGCCTGATGCAGTAACTTGATCTTTTCTTCATTTTGCAGAGATGGACATCAAGGCTGGGAAAGCATATGTCACTTGCCCAAGGTCAAACTATAGCACTTTAGCAAGGATCCATTACAGTGTAGGACCCTTAACCACTGCGCTGCCCCACCCAGCACAGGACTCGTGGCAGTGCTCCATGAGACTGCAACAGCAGGACATATCTGGGAAAGTGACTCATTGTTCTCAGGAGATTCACCCAGCTGTGTCTTTCTTCCAACTTCTTCCACAAAGAACACACAGTTCCTCACAAATCCAAAAGTTCTCATTCTAATCAGATCTGTACTATGCAAGTTTGCTGGTCAGGGTTGATTTTACAACTCCACATCAGTGCTGAGCAACCATTTTTGACTGAAATCACTGGTTCTCAGGCTCAGGGGTTGAACTTCATCTCCCTGGAATTGAACTTCTCTCTCTTCATACCTGAAGCAAAGGTTCAATTACTCTTCAAGTCAAAACTACTACATCACACCTTAGAGCAGAGGTTCTCAACCTGTGGGTCGTGACCCCTTTGGGGGTCGAACGACCCTTTCACAGGGGTCACCTAAGACCATTGGAAAACACATATATAATTACATATTGTTTTTGTGATTAATCACTATGCTTTAATTATGTTCAATTTGTAACAATGAAAATACATCCTGCATATCAGATATTTACATTATGATTCATAACAGTACGAAAATTACAGTTAGGAAGTAGCAACGAAAATAATTTTATGGTTGGGGGTCACCAAAACATGAGGAACTGTATTAAAGGGTCACAGCATTAGGAACCACTGCCTTAGAGCAACAATTGACTCCTATACTTATTACCCATGTGCCCAACACTTCTTTCCCTTCCCTTCCCTTCCCTTCTCCCCCCCGCCCCCGCCATTCTGCCCCCCTCTCTCTTTTTCTTTCTCGTCTCTTTCCTTATTATTTATTTTTTCTCCTTTAAGAGGATTCTTTTATTTTTTAACTCCAACTCATTTAACCCTCACAACCACCCCGTAGAATAGCTCCTATTATTATCCCCACTTCATATATGAGAAAACTGAGGTTTTGAGAGGTGCTATCCCTTACCTAAGGTTACCTATTAAGTAAGTAGCAGAGTAGCCCCAACCTGTGGCTCCAGAGTCTTCTTTTAATCACCAGCCTCTGCTGCCTCTCTAATCCTGATTTGACATCTGCTCAGAAGATATTATAAGTAAGTCTATTTAGCTGTTTATGGTACCACATGAGTCATTCATTCACTCATTCATTCATACATATTTTAAAAACCGATTGCATGGTCACGACTGGGCTGACGGAAGTGGATGCAAGGCCCCTGGTCTCCAAACGTTTGGCTTAGGGAACTAATAAGTAAAAAGGCAATGGTGAGAAGTTTGAAACTTTCCCTGTAAGAACAGGAACAAGCAAGGATGTCCTCTCTCATTACTGCATTCCAACATCATAGTGATTTTCAACCTTTTTCATCTCATGGCACACATAAACTACTAAAATTCTATGGCACACCAAAAAAAAAAAAAATATTGTTTTTGCCGAATTGACAAAAAAAGGTATAATTTTTATTCATTTACACCAGACAGCTTTTGTTACATTGGCTTTTATCATTTTTTAAATTTGACAATCTAAGAGAAAAGAGGGCAGTGCCCTCTTTAAAAAAAAATTCTTGTAGCACATGGTTGAAAATTGCTGCAACATCGTATTGGAAGTTCTAGTTAACTCAATAAACAAAACAAAGCAAAAAGGAAAAATAAGGTATACAGATTGGGAGAGAAGAAATATAGCTGTCTTTGTTCACAGATGACATGATCACTTATGTAGGAAATCCTAAAGACTTGAAAACAATAAACTCCTGCAACTAATAAGCTTTTATAGGCTCTGGCTGAATAACTCAGTTGGTTAGAGTTGTCCCACTATGCCAAGGTTGCGGGTTCAATCCCCAGTAGGGCACATACCAGAAGCAACCAATGAATGCATAAGTGAAATAACAAATTGATGTTTCTCTGTGTCTCCCCACCCCCCAAAATCTACTAATAAAGATAAAATAAGCACTTACGGCAAGATTGTAAAATACAGGTTAATAATCAAAAGTCAATAATGTTCCTATATACCAACAATGAATAAGTGGAATTTGAAATTAAAAACACAAAACCATGTATCTTAACACCCTCCAAAATGAAATATTTAGGTATAAATCTAACAAAATATGTATAAGAGTTATATGAGCACCTAGCTGGTGTGGCTAAGTGGTTGACCTATGAACCAGGAGGTTATGGTTAGATTTCCAGTAGGGACATATGCCTGGGTTGTGGGCTTGATCCCATTGTGGGGCATGCAGAAGACTGCCAATCAACGATTCTCTCTCTGGAATCAATTAAAAAAATTTTAAAGAGTTATATGAACAAACTATAAAACTATGATGAAAGATATCAAACAAAAACTAAATAAATGGAAAGACATTCCATGTTCAAAAATAGTAAGATTCGACATTTTCAAAATACGAGTTCTTCCCAACTTGATTTACAGCTTCAAGACAATCCCAGTGAAACTCATAGCAAGTTATTTTAAAAGGAAAAAGACCCAGAATAGTCAACACAATATTAAAGGAGGACAGTCAGAGGACTGACACTACCTGACTTCAAGACTTACTATAAAACTACAGTAATCAAGTATTAATGAAAGAATGAGCAACTAGAACACTGGAACAGAATAAAAAGCCCAGAAGCAGATACACATAAATATAGTCAATTCTTCTTTGACTGAGAAGCAAAGGCAATGCTAATGAAGCAAATTAATCTTTTCAACAAATGGTGTTGGAACAAGTGGACATCTATGTACAAAAAGAAAATGAATCTGGACATAGACCTTACATCTTTCACAAAAGTTAACTCAAAATGTTTCATAGTCCTAAATGTAAAGTGGAAAACCAAAAAAACTAGATGATAACATGGGAGAAAACCTAGATGACCTTGGGCCGAGCTATGACTCCATGAAAGAAAGAATTGATAAGTAGACTTCATTAAAATTAAGTACTCTGTGAAAGACAATGCCAAGAGAATGAGAAAACAAACCACAGGCTGGAAGAAAATATTTGCAAAAGACACATCTGATAAAGGACTATTATCCAAAATATCCAAAGAACTCTTATAATTTAACAAGGAAAAAAACAATCCAATTTTAAAATGGGCCAAAGACATTAACCAACATCTCACCAAAAAAGATATACAGATGGCAAATAAGCATATGAAAACATGTTCCACATCATACCTCATCAGGAAAATGCAAATTAAAACATTAATGAGCTACCACTACCCACCTTTTAGAATGCCCCAAATCCAGAACACTGACAACACCAAATGCTGATGAGGAGGTGGAGCAACCGGAACCCTCATTCACTGCTGGTGGGAATGCCAAATGGTACAGAAACTCTGGAAGATAAGGGCCTAATCTCCAAAATTCATAGGGAACTCTTACAACTCAACAAAAGGAAGATAAACAATCCAATCAAAAAATGGGCAAAGGACCTAAATAGACACCTTTCAAAAGAGGACATTCAGAAAGCCAAGAGACATATGAAAACATGCTCAAAGTCACTAATCATCCGAGAGATGCAAATCAAAACAACAATGAGGTAACATCTCACACTTTTCAGAATGGCTATCATCAACAAATCAACAAACGAGAAGTGCTGGAGAGGTTGTGGAGGAAAAGGAACACTCGTGCACTGCTGGTGGGAATGCAGACTGGTGTAGTGACTATCGAAGAATGTATGGAGTTTCCTCAAAAAACTAATAATGGAACTCCGA
>NW_006297385.1:47720-57606 GCF_000327345.1 Myotis davidii | reverse complement strand
ATTTAAAGTGAGCCTTCGCATTCATGGATAATTGAGACCATTATAAACTTTTGAACAATAATAGATACATAGGCAGAGCTGCCTCAAACAGATTGTCAAACTGCAGCGGGAAGGCCGGGGAGGGTTGGGGAGCAGGAGGGAGGGGGGTAAGAAATCAACCAAAGGACTTGTATTCATGCATATAAGCATAACCAATGGACATAAGACACTGTGGGGTAGGGGAGACCGGGAGATTGTAAGGGCGGAGAAAAAAAAAGGACACATATGTAATACCTTTGTAATACTTTAAGCAATAAAAAATAAAAAAAAAATAAAGTTATTTTGTTATGGAAATAAAAAAAATAATAATTAAAAAAAAGAAAGTCTGACAATTTCTTACAAGCCTAAACATACTCATGCTATGATCCAGCAATCAAGCTCCTTGATATGTACCCAAATGAGTTGAATACTATGTCAACACAAAAACCTGCACACAGATGTTGATAGCAGCTTTATTCGTAATTGCCAAAACTTGGAAGCAACCAAGATGTCATTCAGTAGGTGATTGGATAAACTGTGGTGCATTCCGACAAAGAAAGGAAATGAGCTTTCAAGCCATGAAATGACATGGTGGAACCTTAAATGTTTATCACTAAGTGAAAGAAGCCAATCTAAAAAAACTACAAAGTGTATCTTTACATATTCTTGAAAAGATAAAACTTTGGACACAGTAAGAAGATTGGTGGCTGCCAGGAGTTGAGGGGAAGAGGGATGAATACGTGGAGCACACAGGATTTTTAGGGCAGTGAAAATATTCTGTATAATACCATAATGGTGGATACATGTCAATATACATTTGTCCAAACTTATAGAAGGTACAACATCAAGAGTGAGTTGCAATGTAAACTATAAACTCCAGGCGATAACGATGTGTCAACTCAGGTTCATCAACTGTAATAAATGTACCACTATGGTGGTGGATGTTAATAATGGGGGAGGCGGGGGCAGGCTAGAAGAGGTTAATGGGGGGGAAAATGGGGATATATGTAATACTTTAAACAATAAAGATTTAAAAAAATAATGGGGGAGGCTATGCATTAGTGGGGATATATGGGGAATCTCTATAACTTCCCTTCAATTTTGCTATGAACTTAAAATTACTCTTTAAAGTGAAGCTGTTTTTTTTTTATTTTTAAAAAGCAGGCTAACAAAATAAGCCACCAATGAAAAGACTCCTATTGCCGAAGCCGGTTTGGCTCAGTGGATAGAGCGTCGACCTGCGGACTGAAAGGTCCCAGGTTCGATTCCGGTCAAGGGCATGTACCTTGTTTGCGGGCACATTCCCAGTGGGAGATGTGCAGGAGGCAGCTGATCGATGTTTCTCTCTCATCGATGTTTCTAGCTATCTCTCTCCCTTCCTCTCTGTAAAAAATCAATAAAAAATATTTTAAAAAATTATTAAAAAAAGAAAGAAAAGGCTCCTATTATACTGAAATAACAAATATTCATAATAAAAAAATTGAACTTTATGTAAAATAAGGATTTTTTAAAAATTTAGACTCCCCTTCACTCCCCACATCTGTAATGGATCTAACAAAGATTTGAGAGGATTCCATGAGTTACCCCAACTACCTGCAATGGCTGGCACATGGTGAGTGCCCAAAAAATGTTACATATTACATGTATACCTTGGTTTTTTAATCCTCACCAGAGGACATTTTTTCCATTGATTTTCAGACAGAGTGGAAGGGAGGGAGGAAGGGGGGAAGGGGTAAAAGAGGAAGGAAGGGAAGGGGGAGAGAGAAAGAGAGAGGAAGGGAGAGAGAAGTAGAGAGAGAGTGAGGAACATCCATGAGAGAGAGACACATTGATTGGTTGCCTCCCGCACATACCCAGAATCAAACCCATGACACTTCGGTCCACGAGTCTACACCAGCGGTTCTCAACCTGTGGGTCGCGACCCCTTTAGGGGTCAAACGACCCTTTCACAGGGGTCGCCTAAGACCATCGGAAAACACATATATATTTATATATTGTTTTTGTGATTAATCACTATGCTTTAATTATGTTCAATTTATAACAATGAAATTGGGGGTCTCCACAACATGAGGAACTTTACGTAAAATAAGGATTTTTAAAAGATTAAAGGGTCACGGCATTAGGAAGGTTGAGAACCACTGGTCTACACCATAACCACTGAAAACACTGGCCAGTCAGGTATACCTTGTTATATTGTGCTTCACTTTACTGCATTTCACAGTTGTTACTTTTCTTACAACTTGAAGGCAAGACTCTCCATCAGCACCATTAGGAACTAGCTTTACAGTGGTGATTGGGAACCAAACTCGAAATATTTCCAAGGTACGGTTTATTGTTTCTAGCACCCTGGACAGCATCTGACACAAAGTAGGCACTTGCTGGCCCTAGGAGATCCAGCCACCTGCAGAAAGAAGCCAGTCTAAGGAAGGAAAGGACCTGGAAGGCCTTGGCAGCCAATGGAATTATTCAATAGGCAGGCAAGCAGGTAAACAAACCTGCCTGAAGAAACCAGTTCTGCAACCTTCCTCTGGATGCTCTAGGCCCAGATCCCAGAGCCTGTCTCAAAACTTTGATCTAGGACAGTGATGGCGAACCTACAACACGCGTGTCAGAGGTGACACGCGAACTCATTTTTTGGTTGTTTTTTCTTTGTTAAATGGTATGTAAATATATAAAATAAATATCAAAAATATAAGTATTTGTTTTACTATGGTTGCAAATATAAAAAAATTTCTGTATGTGACACGGCACCAGAGTTAATTAGGGTTTTTCAAAATGCTGACACACCGAGCTCAAAAGGTTCGCCATCACTGATCTAGGTGGTTTAATTGTTTCCCATTTAGATACAATTCAAAAGACTTTAGAGCTGTGTCCCTCACAAGCTTGCTTCCAGCACTTCAGGTTGGTGGCCAGTTGCTTTGCCACGTTCCATGAGTCACTTCCTACAAATGCTGAGAGGAGAGCCCCTTGTGATGGCTAGATTGGTAAATGGATTTGTGTGCTTGCAAATATTTACTGAACACACCTGTAATCATATTTTTGTTCTACTAGGAGAGACAATTGGGAAAATTTTTGATTTCCCAGCCTTCTTTGTAGTTAAGAATGGTCATGTGACTTTACATGGCCAATGACACATAAAGGTGAGTGAGTCTGTTGGCATTATAATTCTTGACTAAATAAACAACGCTTTGCTCCAGGTATTGCAGGAAGGAGTTCTTTGGGAAAGGTGAAGTGCTACTGCTAATGATGGGTACTGTTCTGAAATGGAGGTGGCATAGCCTTCAGGGACATTGAGTTCCCCTGAGTCTACTACACAGACTAGTACAAATAGCTGGCATCCATTCATGTCACTACCTGCTGTGCACTGTTTTAAATGCAATACAAATGTTAACTCATTTCCTTCTCAGCAAAGGACCAAAAGGCAGGTATTATTATCTCCATTTACAATAACAGAAGTCAAGTACACAAAGTAAGCACCTTGCCCAACATGGATTTTAAGTGGCAGAGGGGATATTAGAACCCAAGTGATCGACTTCTCTGAGACTCTTCATTGTTAGCTACACTTACAAGTATGAGCCCAGGCCAGTCCTGTGAAAATAACCAAAGCCATCCCGCCACACATTGAGCATTTACTATGTGGCAACCCTGGAACTAAGTGCAGTCAGTGTGTGTGTTACCCTGCAAACACGCACTTCGCTTAGCATCATGACTGTGTCCAGTGAAAAGGTAATAGGTGACAGGACTTGTCACATGATTAGTAAGAACTGTGGAGACTAGAGGGGCCTCCACCAGACACCAGATCATGACTCACGGAAACAGGTTGCAGGTCAATTTTCTTTCATTATTAACCACAGTAAATCATCCGCTCTCAAGGACATTCTTGTCCTCTCCTTGGCCACATGTGATAAAGGCCATATGTACCTTACCACAGAGAAAAGCAGGGCATGGAAGGAAACAGAGCTGAGAATCAAGGCCATGATCCCTCGCAGCTAAAACAGATCCTCCTCCCTTGTTTTAGCCTCACAGACCTTCCCTCTGCTCTGGAAGAAGTCACTCGGCTGGATAAAGAGAGAGCTCCAAGATGTGCTGTTAAATAAATAAAAATTTTAAAAAGCAAAGTGCAGGAGAGGGTATGGAATAGGCTACATTTTGTATAAGGAGGGGAAGATAAAAATAGATAATAGATATTTGTAGGGTTTTTTTTAAACCTTAGAAAGATATGCCAGAAACTAATACAAATGATTACTCAAGAGGAACAAGGTGGGCAGGGGAAGGGGTAAGAGAGACCTGCCAGTGTGTATGTCTATACACATGCACACAGGCATGCATGTGCATAGGCACACACAGAGAATTGATTTTTGAAGCACATTAATGCATGACCTATTTTTTAAAAAGTATCACAAGTAAAAACAAAGCAGGGTAATGGCAGAGGGTCAGAGAAGGCTTGTGATTGTAGACCTGAATGCATCCATCTGTGGGACTGTAGGATATTGTCCAAATCTCCCACTGGCCTGTGGATTCCTGAGGGCAGGCCTAGACCTGCTCTGGCTGCCAGCCAGATGCCAGCACGCAGCTAGTGACTGAGAAATGCTTAAAATGAACGTGAGTAGATGCACCAAGCAACCCACCTAGGCTTGTACCTCAGCTTGCAGCTGGGCTCTGTTTCCATGAAATAAAACTAATGGTTGAGGAGGAAGAGAACATAGCCACCAAGTGCAAGAAAAGTGCTCTAAGAAATAGTGCTGAAAGAAAGTGTGCACTGCAGGGATCAGCAAACTTTTTCTGTAAAGGGCCTGAAAAGTAAATATTTTAAGTTTGGGGGCCATATGGTCTTGGTTGCAACCACTCAACTCTGCTGTTATACTGTGAAAGCAGCCACAGATAATACATAACTGAGTGAGCACGGATGGTTGTGCCCCAATAAAGCTTTATTCATGGATACTAAAACCTGAAGTTCATACAATTTTACATGCCATGAAATATTTTTTTTAACCACTAAAAATTGCAAACACTATTCTTAGTTTCTGGACCATACAAAAACAGGCAACACGGCACTATGTTGATGTATTTGATGTATGTAGACACTTTCTAAAAGGAGACAGGTCACAGTGGCTGCTTCAATGGAGGGTTCAGGGATGGGAAGGAAGTTGACTTTTTTACTTTAAAATAATGTACCATGTTCAAATTAATAAAATATTGTTTGAAAGTTAGTACTAAAGAGAGAAAGGAGGCTGTGTATGAAGAACCCAAGCTCTGGAGTAAGAGACCAGGGCCGAAATCCCAACTCTCTTCCTCACTTGCTGTGCATCCAACAGGCAAGTTGTTTTACCCCTCTGAGCCTTAGCACTTTGGGGATTGGTACTGGCCTCATGAGCTGTCGTGAGGATTCCATGGGTTAATCTTTTTGTACTTTGTCAGGCACCTGGACTGTGCTGGCTATTGTTATCTTTCTTAAGTCATTCATGGGAAAAAGTCCTTCTCTGAAGGGAAACCTGAAACATAACTGCAGCAATGAAATTCCCCTTGAAAGCCCGCCCAGTTCCACAGCGAGTCATCCATCTGTCCACGTAATAGATGCCTCGTGACCTGGGGAAGCTCATTTGTATTAGCAACCACATTCCACAGAGATGCATCCTGGAGCCACGACTGCACATCCTGTTCAACGGAGCTGCTCCCTAAGTCTGGGTCTACTCCTGATTGTCACACTGCAGGGCCATGCACTCATGAGATCATTAAGTGGCCATTTATTAAACACCTACTGTATGCAAGGACAAGCAGGTAGACATTCCTCTGGACCTCACTGTGGAGGCTGCAGGTACAAACATGAGCTTCTTTTAAAATAATTGGTAGGACCACAGAGTAGATGCTTTGGTTGTGTGTTCCCATAAACCTCGTATTTCTCTGTGTTTATTCATTTGACAAATATTTACTGATCTCCTAAAGGCCAGGCGCTGTTCTAGGCACTTGGTCTTAACAAGGACCGTCATTCTCTGAACTTTAAAACCTGCCAGAAAGGAACCTGGGGAATGAATCACAGTTTCTTCTGTGTCCTCTGTGCTCAGCTCAAGCCATGGCCAGCAAATATCCAACATTAACTGGGTCAAATTACTGAGCATGGAGGACATCTGGTATCTGGGCCTATCTGGTATCTCTGCCCCAACTTTTGGTGACAGCAGTCCACTTTTCCTGGGGACAACCATTCCTTCTATCTGTGGGGGACCCTGACCATTCACATGACTCAAGCTAGGCCAATCAGTTGCTCGACCTGAAGAATTTGAATTTCAAACTGCTAATAAAAATAATGGTAATAGCAGCAGCAGTAAAATAAAAATAGCAATTAATACTTATCTAACCATATACTTTGTATAAGGTACTATTCTATATGTCTCAAGTATCTATCAATTTATTTCATCTCATAGCAAGTCTGTTCTTAGCCCTGTCTGAAAAACTGAGGCACAGAAAGGCTGGGAAACTTCTGAATAAGTGTTGAGGTTGGAATGGATGGCCAAGAGGCCAGCTAAAGAGTCAGAGCTCTTCACTGCTACCCTCCACTGCCTCCTCCACCCCAGGATCGCAGGGCCCTAAGGACATGGCCCTGAATATCCAATGTGAGATGCCCTGAGCTGCTCTTCAGTTTTACTTTTGCTGCAGGGGGCCACACTGGGTTCTGGTGCTTGCAACCCAAGCAACCTGATCAATAAACTAGGACTACTTACTTGGTTTCACATGTTCTGCAAGAGAAACCTGCAGTACTTCAAATGCTACAGGGCCGGGACAGCTTAGAAACATTTTAGGAGGTAGAATCAGTGGTCACATTTTGGGGCAGCCTGCATCTGCAAGGACAGCCATCTTTCCACCTGGGGAGGGAAACCCAACAGGGGACTGACAGCAGAGGGAAAGCCCAGGAAATACACTAGCAGCCCACCCCAGAGGGCTACTGCTGGCACTTGGGTGGAACAATCCTTTGTTACTATACCAATCCTCTGCATTGGGGGGCATTTACTATCCTTGGCCCCCAGGTCCTAAACTCCTGTAGTGCTCCCTCTCCTTCACTGTGAGACCAAACCGTCCCACATGTCTCCTAGGGGGTGGTATCCAGTGGCTGCATCCCTAACCCCCACACCAAGTTCCCATGTTTTGCAGCCTCTGTCAAGCACTTTCCTAACTTAGATTCTGGCCCCATGCTGGGTTCTTTGATTTTTTATTAGCTGTTTTAAGTCCCACAACATTCAAGTTTTAATTACTTATTAACACCCACTGAGCCTTTTCTCTTCCTCACAGCCACCAATGAAGTGGGCACCATGACCAATATCGCTCCCCTTTTATAGATGAGGAAACTGAGCCCCAACAGGCTGCGTGACTTGCTAGCAGGTAGGAAAGCCTCGATTTGGGCAGTCTCTTCAGAGTGTGGTGGCATTGGAGGTTATGACCAGTGTCTAGGGCTTTTCTGCTTGGTCCTGGAGATGGTCTGCTTCCCCTCTGCATTCAGCTTTAAACCTCACCACTGCCATAGGCCTCATCAGAAAACCCTCCTCGCTGCCTAGGTCAGGCTCTGCATTCCACAGATTAACATGCTCTCCAACCACCTGTAGTTTTTCCTTTAAAGAACTCATCACAGTGGCAATCAGTGCTTGTAAAGATATTCGTCAAGTGTCAAGTCTCTTGCCTCCCCTTCAGACTGTCAACTCCATGAAGGAGCATTGCTTAATGATGTGCTTGTGTCTGGTGGCCCAGACCTGGCACCATGTGGGCACTATGAATATTTGCTGAGTAACAAATCAACTACTTTTTTTAAAATTCACATTTAAAACTAGAACAGCAAAGCACTGGTTCTTACAAATGAAACCCGGGTGAAGGCCTTGCCTAGAATCAAGGGAAACAAAAAGATCAGTAGAGTCACCTGAGCATTTAAATGGTGGAACTGAGGAAGTGGGGATGCACCACTGGGTGACAGAACAGAGGGAAGAGAGTCTGTGATGGCACAATCATGGAAACTTAAAAGTTAGCATTAAAAATAAATGCTGGAGAAACAAGAGCATTAAAGTAAACACCAATTATTCTGCCTAGAATTTCTACTCCTGCATTTCATGTCACACCCTCCCAACAACACTAAGGCTAACTAAGAGCACAGGGAATGGCGAACAGGACTGTCTGTGTTCAAATCTCATCTCTGCTGAGAATAACTACATACGATCTTGGGTGTGTATGTTAATTAACCACTGTGCATCAGGAAATAGGGATCAGTGGGATCTAGGTCATGATGTTGTTGTAAAATGAGTTCACCCATGAATACTGCCAGGCATAGAGTAAGCACTCAATAAAGACAAGCTGTTACCACAATATCACTGCTCTTCAGTCCCTACAACCAAGGGAATGGGAAGGCCACTTTGCCAGTGGGCCATACTTGTCCTATGATTTCCTACCACTGATGCCTAAGCTGCCCTCTCTCTTTGCTGCTGACCTTGGATTTTGAGCCAACAAAACAGTCCCTTGTTTATCTCGGGGAATCTAAAGTGAGTTCTGACACTTAGAAGCAAACATTCCAATATAACATCAATGTCCAGTCATTTGAGATGCCAACCACACATCTAACAGCACAGAAAAAAGGTACAAAGAGGTTGCATCAAATTGTAGAGGTTTCCCTCCCACACAACTCAAGAATGCACTTAACCCTCTCACAACCCCCTGGACCCCTCCAATATGGACAAGCAATTTAAATAGAACAGATGTCCAGCATTCCACTTCATGAACATTGGCTCTGGTGTGAATGTGAGATGAGAGTCAAGCATACGTATTCCCTCAAGCAGGCTAAGTTCTTCATCATAGAGTAGCTCACCACTCTGAGTGGTGTCCTATTATTCCAAGACACACATTTTTCAGACAGCATGACCTCTAAAGGCAAACCAATTCCTTTGGCAGGTGCTTATCAGAAGAAAGAATTCATTTTGAACCTGGGGAGAGGGGGAACTGACTGTATGGGGTAATATTTACTTTTTCTTGCCACCTAATACATATTCTCCTCTTTTTTTTAATAACTGAACTCCTATATGTTAGCCAGAACAATGCTGATGTGAGTGAAAGCTACATTTCCCACCCTCCCTTGAGGTCAGATGTGGTCACGTTCAGACCAATGGCATGGGAGTGGGAGAGGTTGTACTACTTCTGAGTTACCCCTTGGAAGTGTGATAGAATTCAGGAGCTTGATTAATAGGGGGTTACCTCTTTATTTTCAATGACCTCTAATTGCAATTCAGCACTTCCATAGGCAAACCACAATAGTCTTCACAACACCTATGAATTTCTCACCAACAGAAATCACAGGTTTTTAAAATAATAACATTACACAGTTCTTACAAACATCTCAAAATAGTATTCACACTCTTTAGTACTTTGAAATTATGTAGTTATAAAATTATGTCACTGAATTCTGCCATTTCTATGTCACAAATTTATCTTAATATTTTAAAAACTATATTTCAAAACAATTGGTAATTCCATGTGTTTTATTAATTTAAAAATATGATTTTGTGAAGTAGATGTCAAAGAGTCCATGGCACACAATATTAAGAAACTTCTGTTCTTTGAAAGTTAAACATTGTTAGCACATGACCCAGCAATTCCACTCTCAGGTACATATCCAAGAAAACTGAAAAATATGTTTACACGAAAACTTGTACACAAACAGTATCCTATCTAATAAAAGAGAAACATGGTAATTGGCGTACAACCGCTACCCTTCCCATTGGCTAATCAGGGTTATATGCATATTAATCAGTGAGATATGCAAATTAACTGCCAGCCAAGGTGGCGGCCGGCAGCCAGGCAGCTTGAAACTAACATGAGGCTTGCTTGCTTCAGTGACTGAGGA
>NW_006297385.1:39476-46446 GCF_000327345.1 Myotis davidii | reverse complement strand
GACCTCATTTTACCTTAAAACCCTTCTCTGAGCCTGACCAGGGTCTGCACCTAGGGATTGGGCCTGCCCTCTGCCACCTGGGAGCAGGCCTAAGCCAGCAGGTCGTTATCTCCTGAGGGGTCCCAGACTGCGAGAGGGCACAGGCCGGGCTGATGGACCCCACCTCCCCGCCGAGTGCACAAATTTTTGTGCACCGGGCCTCTAGTTATTCATAATAATAAAAAAGTGAAAGCAATCCAAAAGTCTATCAATTGATGAGTGGCTAAATAAAAAGTGGTATAGCCATACAATGTAGTATCATTCAGCCACAGAAAGGAATAAAAAGGAAAAATGTTATAACATATGGATGAACCTTGAAAACATTATGCTAAATGAAAGAAGCCAGATACAAAAAGGCCAAACATTGCATTATTCAGTTTAAATGAAATGTCCAGAAGAGGCAACTAAATAGAGACAGTAAGTAGATTAGTAGTTGCCAGGGGCTGAGAGGAGGGAGAAATGGGAAATGAGTGCAGGGCTTCTTTTTGGCATGATGAAAATGTTCTGTAATTAGATTTTGCACAATCTTGTGAATGCACTAAAAATTATCTGTAAAAAACAAACACACACACAAAAAAAACTCCTACCTTAAGAGAAAGGCGGGTGGTGCCCCTTCTCCCATATCCTCCCTTTCCATGGAGCAGAACGCATGCACTGTAATAGCGGAGAGTCATTTGGGACCATACATGGGGCCAACATCCCAGCAATGGGACAACAAGATGGCAGGATCCTGGGTCCCCAACATTATCAGCCCTGGGCTGCTCACTCTTAAATGACTTCATGAGAGAGAAATCAACTGCTTTCTCACTTATACCACTGCTAATATGGGTCTGTCATAGCCGCCAAACCTATATTCAGCTTACTAGTATACCCAACATCCTCTTAAAAGATGATTAAAGGTAATCTCACTCTACAGTTTTTGTTTTACCCAATGTGGCTGAAGCTAACTCTTCTATGAGATGCAACCCCACATATCTGAGTGTCTCCTCTCCTGCAGGAGAGGAGGGTTCAGCCACCTTGGCTGTCAGGCCAGCTTGGTGACTTTTTCATTGTTGAGGGTATTACAGATGTCCCCCATTCCCTGCCCCTCAATGTCCCCCTCCACCTGGTTCCTACCCTGACACAGGCCTTCACCACCCTATTGTCTATGTCCATAGGTAATGCATACATGCATGTTAAGATCTTTGGCTAATCATTTCCCACTCCATCACCCTTCCCTCTGAGATCTGTCAGTCTGTTCCATGTTTCCATGTCTCTGATTCTATTTTATTTACCAGTTTATTTTGTTCATTAGATTTCTTGGGTTTTTTTAAATTTTGGATTCAGTTATTGATAGATATGTATTTATTGCCATTTAATGTTCATATTTTTCTTCTCCTTTTCCCCCTTCTTAAAGAATACCCTTCAGCCATAACTGGTTTGGCTCAGTGGATAGAGCGTTGGCCTGCAGACTGAAGGGTCCCAGGTTCAATTCCGGTCAAGGGCATGTACCTGGGTTGCGGGCACATCCCCAGTAGGAGGTGTGCAGGAGGCAGCTGATCAATGTTTCTCTCTCATTGATGTTTCCAACTCTCTATTCCTCTCCCTTCCTCTCTGTAAAAAAAAATCAATAAAATATATTTTTTTAAAAAAAGAATACCCTTCAACATTTCATACAATGCTAGTTTGGTGGTGATGAACTCCTTTAGCTTTTTCTTGTCAATGAATCTCTTTATCTAACCTTAAATGCTAGTTTTGCTGGGTAGAGTAATCTTGGTTATAGGTCTTTGCTATTCATCACTTTAAATATTTCTTGCCATGCCCTGCAAAGTTTCTGTTGAGAAATCAGTTGACGGTTATATGGGTGCTCCCTTGTAGATAACTAACTGCTTTTCTCTTGCTGCTTTTAAGATTCTCTCTTTGTGCCCTAGCTGGTTTGGCTCAGTAGACAGAGCATCGGCCTACAGACTGAAGGGTTCTGGGTTCAATTCTGGTCAAGGGCACATGCCTGGGGGTGTGCAGGAGGCAGCCAATTAATGATTCTCCCTCATCATTGATGTTTATCTCTCTCTCCCTCTCCCTCTCTGAAATCAGCAAAAAAAAATGTTTGGTTTTTACAAAAAAAAAAAATCCTCTCTTTGTCTTAACTCTGCTCTGAGAGGCTCACTGTGGCTTTAAGAGAAAAGAGATTAACCCAGAAAAAGGCTTCCAACTGCAGGATCCTTGATGGACAGCAGGCATTTGGGATGGTGTCAGCAGTATGGAATAGACAGTTCCTTGGAAATATTCAAATAATCAAGTGTTAAACATTTGACCTTAGCTTCCTACTCCCTTGGCCTCCTTAAATGAGTAACAGGCTAATTAAAAAATGTATGTTAATTGCTGTACTCTAGTTAATGTGGTAAAGTTTTTATTACTAGGAGATGTACCATCTCAACTGGCCCCAAGACTCCAAAGGGAAGGTCACTTTGGCATCATTAATACCAAAGAGCCCATAAAAATATGGTTGAAGCATGTATTTCCTTCAATCTACCAGTAAAACTTTCTCTTTGAAATTTCACTGCCAGGCTTTAAAAACTTCTGGTCATTGTTCCCTGCTCCAGTTTAATGACAGGCTAACCATAATTTTAAATGAGTAAACCATTCCACTTTCATCACATTCACTAAATAAAGGTGTGTGTTTTTGTGTTGTTATTTTTAATTTTATTATCTAGTATGTACTAGGTATGTGATTAGAGGAAAAAGCAACAGGCTTGGGCTTGACCTCCTGGGACTCACAGCCCAGTGGGGAAGACAGATATTAAAGACATCAAGGCAACTGTAACATATAATTAAATTTTATAACTGCTCTGAAGGTTTGCCAGGAAAGAATAACAGGGCCAAGTTTAGATTCAGGAAGGTCCAGAAGGGCCTCTTAAAAGATTTGATATTTAAGCTGGGATCAGAGGGATGAGAAGACGAGGAGAAAAGCCATTAGGAAAAGCATTTTAAGCACAAGGAAGAGCACATACAAAGACTTTGAGGTAGGAAAAATCTTGGCTTGTTTGAGAAACTAAATAAAAACTGGCTGGCAGGGGCTGCATCATGGGGCCACAGTAAAGTGTTGTTATTTTGTTTTTGTTTTTTGAGAGAGATGGAAGGGAATTGGAGAGATGGAGAAACAATGACATGAGAGACACATTGATTGGTTACTTCCCACATGCACCCCGATCAGGGCCAGGGCCCGAGCCTGCAACCAAGGCATGTACTTCTGACCAGAACAGAACCCAGGACCCTTTAGTCTGAAGGCTGAGGCTCTATCCCTGAGCCAAACCAGGTAGGGCCACAATAAGGATTTTGAATGTTATTTTAAGCACAGGAGTATATTAGATAACCGTTATTTGTTCCCCACTGGTATCCATTGTCTCTTCTACAAAACACTTTATTTTCACTTGGGGCCCAAATAACCCCCACTTTCAGACCATGAGATGTCAATGGAGTTCCAGCCCAGACCTAGGACTAATTGCCCATCAAAGCCTCACGCCCTCCCCTGGTCATAGTGATGGTAATACTTGTGCACAGTCAACTTCAGAACTTTTGTACACATTTCCACATACAAAAAAGGGCTCTCTCCCTCTTCTTCCACTGAACTTAAGCTTCATAATTTGAGGCTACAATTGTTGCAATCAGCTAGTAACTATCAGAGAACAATTTGAGACTGGAACTGTTATAAATATATATTTGAGTCTTTGTCCCCAGTTGCTGACACAGAGCTTCTAAAATCCTTGGAATTTCCTGAATGACAGGAGTGATAGGAACATCTTCTGTTGTTCATAACAAACCCCTTTTTAACCATATCTGAGTTTATGCTACTGAGGTGAACCTTGGCTGAGAGGTTCTTAGTGAGTTTCAGGATCAGTTTCTACACAGACCAAGGCAAGATTAAAGGTTTGGATTCGTCAGCCCCACTCCTGGACCTACAGGAGGGGAGAGGGACTATAGATTGAGTTAATTACAAATGGCCAATGATTTAATCAATCATGCTCACATAAAACCCTAAACAGCACTGACTGGTTTGGCTCAGTGGATAAAGCATCGGCTTGCAGGCTGAAAGGTCCCAGGTTCGATTCCAGTCAAGGGCATGTACCTTGATTGCGGGCACATCCCCAGTAGGGGGGTGCAGGAGGCAGCTGATTGATGTTTCTCTCTCATCGATATTTCTAGCTCTCTAGCTCTCTCCCTTCCTCTCTGTAATAAATCAATAAAATATATATTTTTTAAAAATTTTCATGGAAAACATTCAATAAATAGTTCTTTTGCTTCAAAGGGTGCAAATATTGAATCACCATCAGGATATGGGCCATACTGTTTTAGAATACACAGACAAGTGTATCACTGTATTGGAACTTTACATCCTTTGGATGGTGTTTTTCAAAGTTTGCTCAACTCTGTCTTTTAGATACTGTATCTTTTAGATACAGTAAAAGATTAGCAATGCCAGAAAACCAAGCTTACTCAAAAGACTCATGATCAATGTCAACAACCTCATGCATGAAATACATGAATTAACAAAATTTACAAGATGCTACATGAGGTAGAAAAGGAAGGCCAATCTGAAGCAGCAGCGAAAGGTATTGCTCCCACAGAAGTAACAATGGTGATTAAATATGATCATAATAGTGACCCAGGTAGATATAATTATCCCCGTGTAACTGAAGTTGCCTTCATATTCAGAAATGAAGGAGAACTTCCTTTTGAAAGAGACTTGTTCATTCATGGTAAAGCAGATCCCAATGATCCAAATGCCACTACAATGAAACAAATCAGTATCCTGTTTCCTACATTAGATGCAATGACATATCCTATTCTTTTTCCACATGGTGAAAAAGGCTGGGGAATGGATATTGCATTATGACTCAGAGACAACAGTGTAATCAACAATAATACTAGACAAAATGTAACAACACGAGTCACACAAATGCAGTATTACGGATTTCATCTCTCCATCTGGGACACATTCAATCCTATTTTAAATGCAGGAAAATTAACTCAACATATATTGTCGATTCATATTAAAAAATGGAAGCCAATTGGATAAATTTCATGGATAAATTTCATTAAAGCAAACCAATTTAAGTTGAGAGTTGAAAAATATAGTAGTTTGATGGATTATCTCACAGCTAGATCTGAAAATGACAATGTGCTGATTGGAAAAATGATAATACTTCCATTGTCTTTTGAAGGTAGTCCCCGAAATATGCAGCAGTGATATTAGGATGCTATGGCAATTGTAACAAAGTATGGCAAGCCTGATTTATTCATAACCATGACGTGCAACCCAAAATGGGCAGATATTATAAATCATTTAAAACGCTGGCAAAAAGTTGAAAACAGACCTGATTTGGTAGCCAGGGTTTTTAATATTAAGCTGAATGCTCTTTTAAATTATATAAATTCGTTTCATTTGGCAAGTAGGTGCAATCATCATGCTACTGAGAAATCTTAACAGTAAATGAGGTCTTTGTAATGGTACCAGATTCATTATCACAATTGCGACATAACATAATCAAGGCTGAAGTATTAACAGGATCTGCGAAAGGAGAGGTTGTTCTGATCCCAAGAATTGATTTGTCCCCATCTGACACTGGCTTCCCATTTAAATTAATTCGAAGACAGTTTCCCGTGATGCCAGCATTTGTGATGACTATTAATAAATCACAAGGACAAACTCTAGACAAAGTAGGAATATTCCTACCTGAACCTGTTTTCGCACATGGTCAGTTATATGTTGCTTTCTCTCAAGTTCGAAGAGCATGTGATGTTAAAGTTGTAAATACTTCATCACAAGGAAAATTGGTCAAGCACTCTGAAAGTGTTTTTACTCTTAATGTTGTATAAAGGGAGATATTAGAATAAGTTTAATCAATTTACCAGTCATTGTTTGTATCAATGTTGTTTTATATCATGTTTTTGTTGTTTTCATATAATCTTTTTGTTGTTTTTATATGTTTTTGTTGTCATATCATGACTTTGTTGTTATACTATGTTGTTATTGCTTATTTATTAATCAATTTATATATTATTTTCATGTGCATTTTACTAATTTTCTTTCACCTCTGACACTTCTATTATAGAGAAAGGGCAAATGGCGATATTAAAATATTTCTACTAATTAATTTCCTTTCAATGTGCACAAATTCGTGCACTGGGCCACTAGTTGTACTATAATTACCTAGAGCAGCGGTTCTTAACCTGGGGGTTGCGACCCCTTTGGCAGTTGAACGACCCTTTCATAGGGGTCACCTAAGACCATCCTGCCTTTCAGATATTTACATTACAATTCATAACAGTAGTAACATTACAGTTATGAAGTAGCAACGAAAATAATTTTATGGTTGGGTCACAACATGAGGAACTGTATTTAAAGGGCCAGAGGGTTGAGAACCATTGACCTACAGTATTCAATACAGTAACATGCTATACAGGCTTGTATCCTAGGCACAATAGGCTACACCAATGACTGGCAAACCGTGGCTCGCGAGCCACATGCAGCTCTTTGGCCCCTTGAGTGTGGCTTCTTCCACAAAATACCACGTGCGGGCGCATACATACAGTTCGATTGAAACTTCGTGGCCCATGCGCAGAAGTCAGTATTTTGTGGAAGAGCCACACTCAAGGGGCCAAAGAGCCACATGTGGCTCGCAAGCCACAGTTTGCTGACCATTGGGCTATACCATACAGCCTAGGTGTGTACTAAGCTGTACCATCTAGGTGTGTGTAAGTGCATGCTATAATGCTCATAGCACAACAATATAGCCTAACTAGAGGCCTGGTGCACAAAAAGTTGTGCACTCGGGAAGGTCCCTCAGCCCAGCCTGTGCCCTCTCACAGTCTGGGACCCATCGGGGGATGACCACCTGCTGGCTTAGGCCCACTCCCCGGGGGATTGGGCCTAAGCTGGCAATCAGACATC
>NW_006297385.1:34737-39002 GCF_000327345.1 Myotis davidii | reverse complement strand
TGGCTTCCTCCATCACTGGGGCAATCAAGCATCCTACTAGCTCCAGCTCTGTGGCTGCCGGCTGCCATCTTGGTTAGGTTAATTTGCATACAGTCACTGATTGGCTGGTGGGCGAGGCTTAAGGCATAGCAAAGGTAAGGTCAATTTGCATGTTTGTCTTTCATTAGATTAGATGATGCACTTCACACAACAAATCTCTGTCGTTAAGCAATGTGTGAATTCACTGCCACATCCCAGTGCCTAGAGTAAATGGTATTCTCAGTAAATGATTTTGTCTGGACCCTAGGACTATTGATCATGACTTCAGCACACAATACCTGTCCCAGGCTCTAGAAGGCAACTCAGAATTCTTTTAGTCTTGTATGGATCTGATACAGGCCTGTGTTATCCTATATAATAAAGAGGCAATATGCAAATTGACCATCACACCCTCGCACAAGATGGCCGGCAAGGGAGGGCAGTTGTTGGTGATCAGGCCAGCAGGGGAAGGCAGTTAAAGGCAACCAGGCCAGCAGGGGAGGGCAGTTGTGGGTGACCAGGTCTGCAGGGGAGGGCAGTTGGGGGCGAGTAGGCTAGCAGGGGAGGGCAGTTGGGGGTGACCATGCCAGCGGGGGAGGGACAGCAGTTGGGGGGAACCAGGCCTGCAGGTTAAGGCAGTCAGGGGTGACCAGGCTGGCAGGGGAGGGCAGTTGGGGGCAACCAGGCCAGCAGGGGAAGGCAGTTGGGGGCAATCGGCACTGGAGCAGTTAGGCATAGATTAGGCTGGCAGGGGAGTGGTTAGGGGCAATCAGGTAGGCAGGCAGGTAAGTGGTTGGGAGCCAGCAGTCCTGGATTGTGAGAGGGATGTCCGACTGCCGGTTAGGCCCGATCCCACATCAGGCCTAAACCGGTAGTCGGACATCCCCCAAAGGGTCCCAGATTGGAGAGGGTGCAGGCTGGGCTGAGGGACACACCCCTCCAGTGCACAAATTTCATGCACTGGGCCTCTAGTTTTCAACTGTAAGAACCTAGGCTAAGAACTTGCCACCTGGCTCATTATGCCACTTCATCTCCTGCTACACTCACCATCTCTTCCCTCACAGCCTTTGGGCCACACTGGCCTCCTTGTACTTCTTAAAACATTCTTGCAAGCTCTACCTCAGGGCCTTTGCATATGCTGTACTGTCTGGCATGTCCTTCCCCAAACGTTTCCATGCTGGCTCCTTATCTCTCAGGTCTTGATGAAAAGTCACCTCTTCAGAGGTCTGTTCTGATCACCTCTGCTGAAATAATAGCCTCTCTCATTCTCTAGCCTTTTCCCTGATCTATATTCTTTCTTTTTTTCTTTTTTAATTTAAATTCTTTATTGTTTAAAGTATTACATGAGTCTTCCCCCCCCCATTAACCTCAACCAGTCACCTCCAACCCCCAGCATATGCCCTCACCCCCCTACTGTCTGTGTCCATTGGTTATCCTCATATGCATGCTTCAAAGCACAACTCACTATTTAACATTACATTATTTATGTTTGTTTATGGTCCACCTCCCCTCTAGAACATGAGCTCCAAGAGTGGGAACCATGTCTATCCTGAGCCCTGCTGTGGCTTTAGTACTTTTGTGCCGTGTCATAGGTGTTCAGGAAATATCTGAGTGATACCTGTGCATCTCCTGTAATCTTTGTTCCCACCCTCAGAAACAGATAAAGATCAAAAAGTGAAACAGAGAAAGGAACAATGACCAACATTTACAGTCATATGCTGCGTAATGACAGGGATACATTCTGAGAAATGCATCGTTAGGTGATTTTGTGGTTGAATGAGTGTCAGACCGTTACTTACACACACCTAGGCTATATGGTATAGCCTATTGCTCCTAGGCTACAAGCTTGTATAGCACATTATTGTATAAAATATGAGATTAAATCAGGCCAGGGCAACAAGGCAGGGAACAAGTCTAAAAGATACAACTGTGGCACAGGAACATTTCAAATGACTGTTACTAATCAACAAAACAAAGTTTTCCCAAGAAAGCAGGAAAGGCTGCTAAAAATATTAGAAATTAGAGGCCCAGTGCGAGAAATTCATGCACAGGTAGGGTCCCAAGTGGCTTCTGGCTGAGGCCTCCCTTCCCCAGGTGCTGGCCAGGGCCTTGCTTTATTCTGCGGCGCCCCCTGGTAGTCAGCACACATCAACCAATTCCCAGTTGGTCGAATTCCCGAGGGAACACTTTGCATATTAGGCTTTTATGTATACAGACTAGAGGCCCGGTGCATGAAAATTCATGCACTGGAGGAGGAAGGTTCCTCAGCCTGCCCTGCCTCCTCTCACAGTCCAGGAGCCCTCAGGGGTGGGAGGCGACCTGGTGATCAGGTGAAGGCGACGCCCCATCAAACCTATGCTGTTGCCACTGCCGGCAGTGCAAGCCTCAGCCGGCCCTGGGTGGCTGGGCAGCCGCCATCCAAGGCTTGCCTGTACCTGGAGCTGGCCCTGGGCGGCTGGGGGACTGAGGAGACTAGGGGACTCCGGAGGCAGGCGCCTGCCGCCCCGTTGGGGCTGAGGGGACCGGGTGCCACCATCTTGTGGCTGTGGGCGCCGCCATCTTTGAGGGCATGGCAGTCAATTAGCATATTCCTTCCATATTGGCTGTGGGTGCCACCACCTTTGAGGGTGGGGCAACAATTAGCATATTCCCTCCTTACTGGCTGTGAGTGCTGCCATCTTTGAGGGTGGAGCAGTCAATTAGCTATTCCCTCCTTATTGGCTGTGGGAGCCACCATCTTTGTAACAGCGTGAGGATCAATTAACATATTCCCTCTTTGTTAGATAGGATAAGGAGACTGGCTACTGAGTAATCCACAATATTTCAGACCAGACTCTGCCTCTTGAAGTTGTGAGACAGTGAGCAAGTAAGGTCACCTCTTTGGGCTTCAGTTTCCTCACTATGAATGGGAATATAACCATCTTCCTTCACTGAATTATGGTAGGGAATTGGAAGGTGGACATTAAATACAACACTTATACTGGGGCCTGGCTCATATGAAGCTTTTCAAATTAGTGGAAAAGGTTCAATTGATTGAATAGACTATTCAATCAATACTACTGGGACAATTGGTTAACTATTGGCAAGGGTGGGTGGAGGGTGGGTTTAAGATCTTTACTTGACACCAAGTGCCAAAACCTCCAGAATTTGGATGTAAAAAAATGAAGCCATAAAATAACTTGGAGGAAGATATAGTATTATCTCATCTTAAATTCAAAGCCAAAGCACAAAAGCAAAACAAAATGCCTCAGTATGGTGTTTAAAAACATTTTTTAAAATTAAAAGATAAACAACTAGAAATATAATTCTGCAATAGTTTAGTTTTACAACTAAAACTTTGTAAATCCCTGTAAAACAATAAGAAATAAACACATAAAAACTACTCTCCACTAGAAAAACAATCAAACGGAGAAACCAAGATGGCAGCATAGGTAAACAGCGGAAATTGCTGCCTCGCACAACCACTTCAAAACTACAACTAAAAGACAAAACGGACATCATCCAGAACCATAGGAAGGCTGGCTGAGTGGAAATTCTACAACTAAAAGGAAAGAGAAAAGCACACTGAGACTCAGAGGAGGTGCAGAAGTAAAGTGCAGAGGTACGGAGGCGCACGCGGAAAGGGCTGGCAACTGAGGATGCCTGTGTCTTTTTCAATCGGGAGGGATTCACAAGCTCCCAACTGCTCTGAACTCCAGTTCCAGGTGAGTCTCTGGGGACCCAGACTCATACGGGGAGAAACTGGACTGTGTGGCATCGGTTGGAATTCGAGGGTGGCTTTCTCTCAGAGGTGCTTGAAGCGATTACCGTGGGGTGAGTCTCTGGGAACCAAGGCTCATACGGGGAGAAACTGGACTGTGTGGCATCGGTTGGAATTCGAGGGCGGCTTTCTCTCAGAGGTGCTTGCAGCGATTACCGAGGGACACTGAGAACCGGGGGCTTAGGATAGGACTGGGGAGCAAGCCATAGCTGCTTGCTCCGCCCTGTTGGTCCCCTGAGACCCCGCCCCACCCAAGCTGTGCACAGAGGATTTTGCATATGAAAGGCCTGGCCCTTTGCAATCTGAAAATTACCTAACAAACTGCAGCTGAATCAGAGAGACCCAGAACTTCCAAAAGAAGGTCCAAGGCCCTACAGGAGATTGCATTGCTTCACAGCTGGGCCTTATCTGGGCACTTCCAAACCCCAAAGAAGAGGGATCTCTCCATAGCTCTTGCTGGGTAGCCTCAGGCAGAGGCTAAATTAGA
>NW_006297385.1:10749-34030 GCF_000327345.1 Myotis davidii | reverse complement strand
ACCACCAAACCAGCATTATATGAAATGCTGAAAGGTATTCCTTAAGAAGAGGAAGAAGAAAAAGGTAAAGATAAAAATATGAACAGCAAATACATATCTATCAATAAGTGAATCTAAAAAGCAAGTGAATAAAAAATCTGATGAACAGAATAAACTGGTGAATATAATAGAATCAGAGGCATAGAAAGGGAATGGACTGACAATTCTCGGGGGAGAGGAGGGGTGTGGGAAGAGACTGGAAAAAAATTGTACACCTATGCATGAGGACAGTGGGGGGAGGGGGTGGTAAGGGCAGAGGATGGGGTGGGAACTGGGTGGAGGGGAGCTATGGGGGGAAAAAAGAGGAACAATTATAATAATCTGAATAATAAAGATTTATTTGAAAAAAAACACAAACAAGGAAATACATATGCTTAATAAACAGATCCAAGAAGACATGTCAGCAATAAGTATCACAAGTCTTTAAAAATATTTATACAGTTTGTTTCAATAACTGTACCTTCTGGGCTTTGTCCTAAAAAAAAATCTAAGAAGCAAACAAAGGTTTTTTTTGCGTGTGAGATATTCAGAGTTATAATAATGAAAGTTGGAAACGATCAGTGTGTCTAAAAACAGGGCCTTGACAGGATGGAATACTGTAAAGTCATTAAAAAGAATGTGGCTGACCTTGACCCATGGCCACAGGAGGCTCTCCAAGATAGATTACTAAAGGAAAGTGCTATCTACAGAACAATATATGTAGAGTATGACTGCAAAACAAACAACCACATACATATATGTGTGCACTAAAAATAACATAGGAGCACTTATCACATGCCAGATGCCGCCCTAACTTTTACATACATTAACACAATGAATCCTTACATGCCAAGAGGTTAGGACCATCACCACCATTTTACAGGCAGGGAAACTGAGGCACAGAGTGCTTTAAGTAAAGGCCTAAGTCAGTACATGACAAAGTTGAGATTTGAGCCCAAGAACTGGGGCTCCCACACCTAGGGTAAACAATCCACTGTACACACAGTAAGGAAGGGCACATTTAATGTCCTTCAGACAAGTGAGAGACTTGGAGGTGGCACGTCATGTTGGGAACATGAAACTTGCATGCTTTATTTTATATATTCATCTGTTGTTTAACTGTTTTATAACCATCATGTCCCTTCTGTAAGTTTTGAATCAATAAAGATATTTTAAAACAGAATTTTAAACAATCAATTAATATAAAATTTTGCCACATGACCTAAATGCAAATAGAAACAGGACATGATCAGAATCTCTCAGTGCCACTGAAGGGTAAGTGGTGAGCTGAAGTAGTATCAAACTCAATAAAACCTTTCATAGGAGCCACATGGGGAGGGGGTTTCACACCTCTCTCCTAGAGGACACCAGGTAAAAATCCACGTGGCTGGCTGAGGTATCACATAGGACACATGCCCCATGGGCAGTGAGCTCCCTTTATATGTGGAGCGCTAGAGGAGGCGATAAGAAGGATTTGATAGTGAGAAGACTTTTGGCCCAATCAGTTAAGCAGGTTCAGGTGCTCAAAGTCCTGGGCCACGTTATCTGGCCCAAGTGTCAAGTTACGAATGTGCTACCAGAAAGTCCCTGCTTTCTGACCTGTGATACTATAAGAAAAGGTGAGTTGGGATCTAGTTGGTGAGAATGGTGGAAGAGTCATCGATGAGAACTTGATCCCCTATTGATTTCATAAATGTAGGGCACTGACATTCTGCTTCTGTTGGGCACAGGCTGTGTCAACATCATGAATTAACAGCTGTGGCTGGAGTGAGAAAAGTGGAACAAGATCAGACTGTGGGTCAGGCTCCCCAGTTTCCAACCCCAGCCCCAACTAGCTGACCAAGGGCTACACTTCTCTGGGCCTAAATTTCCCCATCTATAAAATGGGGAATAAGAGTCTACTGTAATGAGGATAAAACGAGACATGTGTTAGCAGGACCCTCAGCTCATGTTAAAGGAGGGTTAGGATTGTTATTACTCCCACCCAAACCTGCAGACCAAAGCCAGAAAGCTTTGGAAACCCTTTCACCATGCTCAGTGCCCACTGTGAAACAATCTCTTGATAAATTATTGGGCCATACGCTTCTCTCAAGTGACTTGGCCACCACTCAGGTCTGGCACCACGCCCCTCTCCTCCCTCCAGTACAGGCTGCATCCCTCACTGCCCCACTTCCACCCATCCCCACCTCTTCCATCTATGCTCCTCACAGTAGCCGGAGGGAATGAAAGAGAAGGCACTCAGAATAAATCCCAAACCCTCTACCAGACATTCAGCCCTGCCTGCCCTCTACCTCCTTCTACAATGCTCCAGCCGCTGTGGAAACTCTCCTGCCTCAGCACCTCTGCACTTGCTGTTCCTTCTGCCAGGAAGACACTTCCCCTAGGTCTTTCATAGAACTGTCACCTTTGTGACATTCCAGTCAGCTGATGTGTCACTACCCCAGTGAAGCTCTCCTCCAACACCAGTTATCCAGCCTCCCACAGCCCCATCCACCTTCCAGCTGGTGTGTAGAGCACCATTCTACTTTGATGATGCCACAGCATTATTCAACCCCCCTGAAACTCTTATTAATTTACTACTTTATCACCTGTGTATTTCAACCTGAACATAAATTCCAAAATGGACCTTCTCAGGCTCTGACTCCAGCATTTGGAATACATGTGATGCTCAATAAATATCTACCAAATGAATAATAAATATCTGCCAAATCAGTGGTTCTCAACCTTCTGGCCCTTTAAATACATTTCCTCATGTTGTGACCCAACCATAAAATTATTTTCGTTGCTACTTCATAACTATAATGTTGCTACTGTTATGAATTGTAATGTAAATATCTGATATGCAGGATGGTCTTAGGCGATCCCTGTGAAAGGGTCGTTCGACCGCCAAAGGGGTCGCGACCCAAAGGTTGAGAAGCGCTGGGCCAAACGAACAAGTCCATGATTGAATGAATTAAAGAATCTACACCATTCCACATCAATGCTCCCCCCTACCCCGTGGCGCCCCCCCGCCCCCCAAGCGAATAAATGTGTCATCAGTCTCCAGAAGAAAAGAAAGCCGTTAGGGGTTATACAATATAAAGAGTAACTGATCCCAAGACATTGAAGTGATGTCAAGCATGCTGGTGCTCTAAAGAATTTATGACTCAGACAACAGTAGCTAGGGGTAGAGCTCACCCACGGCTGGACTACTAGAAGGACTAGTCTCTCCAGTGCAACAGAGCTCTTTATTGTTCTTTTGTCTAGGAATGAAGTTTCAGATCAGAAAAAATTCAACTGCTCTTGCCCCAAGCACAAAGGTTTTATCCCCTGGCACCAAGCAAGTACTCTCCGGGGGGCTGAGAGGTTGAAAATACATGATCAGAAAAAGAGTCGGGGCGGGGTCGGGGAGGGGGGGGCGGAAAGAGAAAGTATCTACAGGATTGTCTCTCTCTGGTTACACTGACTGACAGACACACACAGGGCTCCACCTGGTCAAAGGTAAGGCTTGAAGCAGCTGTGCCCACACAGGTGACTCGTTCATCATTTATTCCCAAGTCCAAGATGGGGCGTGGGCAGTAGCAGAGACCAGTAAGCACAGAATGAATGAATATAAAAACAAAGGCAGCAAAAATCAGCCAATTAGAAATCACCAGCTTAATTGTTCAATACAAATTTCTAATGCAAACAAAAGTTCAAAAGAGTCAGTATACCCTCAGGATAACTGAATAATAGATGAGGGAGGTTTCTCTCTAGAGGAATATTCCAGCTAATAAGTGCAGAGGAGGAGAGAATTACAATGTCACAATTTTTGCAAATGCCAAATGAGATCATGGGTCTACTCTAGGCCAACAATTTTCAATCTTTTTTATCTCATAGCACACCTAAATTAATTGCTAACATTCTACAAAAAATATATTGTACTTTTTACCAATCTGACAAAAAAAAATAGTTATAATTCTGATTTATTCACACTGCACAGCTATTGTTGTGTTGGCTGTTGTCATTTTTATTTGACAATCTCAGGAAAAAGAGTCAGTGCCCCTGACTAAATTGTCAGGTATTGCATGTTTTAAAATTTTTTGTGGCACACCAGTTGAAAATCTTTGATCTACCAGTGGTTGGCAAACTCATTAGTCAACAGAACCAAATATCAACAGTACAACGATTGAAATTTCTTTTGAGAGCCAAATTTTTTAAACTTAAACTATATAGGTAGGTACATTGTTATTAACTTAATTAGGGTACTCCTAAGGCTTAGGAAGAGCCACACTCAAGGGGCCAAAGAGCCGCATGTGGCTCGCGAGCCGCAGTTTGCTGACCACAGATCTAAGCAATGGCAATTCATGGTGTTAACACTATAGAACATCACAGAAAAAGACAATGGACTATACATATCTCCTACTGGATATACACACAAAAGCAGCAACACCCAGGAGAGAGTTTTGCCCCTTCCTCACACCAAAAAATGTGTGTCCATGGCTGGTTTCTCAGTGGTTAGAGCACTGGCCCTCCAAACACAGGGTCACAGGTTTAATTCCCAGTCAAGGACGCGTACCTCAGTTGCAGGCTCAATACCTGGCCCTGGTCCCGGTGCAAAACAGGGGCAACCAATCGATGTGTCTCTCTCAAATCGATGTCTCTTTCTTTCTCTTTCTCTCTCTCCTTGCTCCCTCCCCTCCATTGTGAAAGAAAGAAAAGAGGAAAAATATCCTTGGATGAGAATTGAAAAGAAAAATTTACATGCATATGTTTGTGTGTTCACATCTCAAACCTGAATCTGATCCATTCTCTAAATCCAAAACCCATTTACAGAAAACACAGGGACAGAAAAACATGTTACACACCACCACAGGAATACAATCAGCTAGATATAAACTGTGGGCAATCTACTGGACAAATGACATGGCTTTTCTCAACAAATAAACTATTAAAAAAAAAAGGAGGAAGAATCCATAGATTAAATGAGACTTAACAGGTATGATTAAGTCTCATTGGATCCTGACTGGAACACATTAAATCTAAAAAGATATTTATGAGAAGATCTGAAATGTTAACACTGACTGGATACTAGATGATGTCAAGCAACTATTCTTATTTTAATTATGATAATATTGTCATTAAAGAATCCTATCTTGCATAGATATTTACTGAACTATTTAGTTTAAAAATAACCCAGTGGGGGTGCATAGTGGTGGCTATGCATGTATAAAATCAGAGTGGTCATGAGTTAATAAGAGCTGAAGCTACTTACTTTTTCAAAAAATGTCTGGATGCTTTAAGGACACAGGATGAACTTGTATGCATATATGCATAACCCATGGATACAAACAATAGGGTGGTGAAGGCCTGGGGCAGGGGTAGGCTAGAAGGGGTCAATGGAGGAAAAAGAGAAGACATACGTACATATGTAATACTTTCAACACTAAAGATTTAAAAAGTAAAATAAAAACTACAGTGTCAAAAAAAAAAAAAGATAACTCTGCTAGGTAAAAAAAAAAAAAAAAGACAAAGGGTGACTCTGAGAAGACAGCTAATGATCAGATCACATCTTCTTCCTATGGCTCCATGTCACTCTGGGTAAAGCACACAAGGCCTCACACAATCTGCCTGTCACCTCTCTGCTCTTATTTCCCACCACCCTCTCCTTCACTCACCCCTCTGGACCCGTGCTGACGACTCTGAAGACCCTCAAACGGACAAGGCATTGTCTAACCGCAGGGCCTTTCACTGGTCCTTATTTTGCCCCAAATGCTCTTCCCCCAGATACCTCACTCCCTTCCCTCACTTCTAGTCCAATGTTATCTCACAAAAGAGGCCTTCCCTGACCACCTTGTCTAAAATAGCACCATGTGCTTGTGAACTCTCACTCCATGCATCCTCCTTTATTTTTCCCCCACACCTTCTATCTCTTTCTGACTCATTATATACTCCTTGTTTACAATTTCTCTTCTCAAGGGTGGAGACACTTCTTTTGTTTTGCTCATTACTATCTTCCCAACTCCCAGAATAGTGCCTGTACAAAACAGGTGCTCAATAAATATTTGTACATCAAAGACTCAAAATGGGCATCATCTAAAGCAGTGGTTCTCAACCTTCCTAATGCAGCGACCCTTTAATACAGTTCCTCATGTTGTGGTGACCCCCAATTTCATTGTTACAAATTAAACATAATTAAAGCATAGTGATTAATCACAAAAACAATATGTAATTACATATGTGTTTTCCAATGGTCTTAGGCGACCCCTGTGAAAGTGTCATTCGACCCCCAAAGGGGTCGCAACCCAGAGGTTTAGAACCACTGATCTAGAGCAAGCATGTCAAACGCAAAGGCTAGCACGGGCCAAATAAATAAGGTTTAAGTTTATGGAGGCTGCAAAAAAATAAAAGCTTCACTTTTCATAGAAACATGGGTTTATTTCAATAGAGGCACGCTGAATACAAAGGGCTAAAATAAATGAGTAATCATTAACATAAAATAATAGAACATTTTAATAAAATTTAATTGAAATATTTCCACCAAACAAGTCAGTCCAAGACTAATGACATGGCAATCGGCTACTAAAATATTTGCTGCTAGTATTAGTGGAGAAAAAAGGTGCGTAAGGGAAATGAATGCAACACAATTATAGTAATCAGTCATTAGCGAATGTTGTAGTTCGTTATTAATAATTATCTATAACAGGATATTGTAAAAATTGAGTTACAAAATTTTTATTAAAACAACTAGGGGCCCAGCGTGCAATTCGAAATCACACAGTGCCACCCACTCTCCAGTCCAGCCCTACCTCCCTCTCTGGTCCTTGAAGCAGCTGCGGCTGCTGCTGATCAGGCGCTCCCCCAGTGCAGACACGCAGAGGCCCCTGCCACCCCGCCTCCAACACTGTAAAAATTGAGTTACAAAATTTTTATTAAAACAACTAGGGGCCCAGCGTGCAATTCGAAATCACACAGTGCCACCCACTCTCCAGTCCAGCCCTACCTCCCTCTCTGGTCCTTGAAGCAGCTGCGGCTGCTGCTGATCAGGCGCTCCCCCAGTGCAGACACGCAGAGGCCCCTGCCACCCCGCCTCCAACACTGTGTGCGCAACCTCCTGTCTAGTCAACCCATTAGGGTGTCCCGGTTAATTAGCATATTTCTCTATTTTATATATATATATATATATTTTTTTACATTCCGTTTGATTTTACAGAGGAAAGGAGAGGGAGAGAGAGATAAAATTAAGAAGTCAAAATCAACATCAGGAATAATCTGATGAACCTAACACTCTTACAGACAGGTACCAGCATATTTCTCTATTTTATATATATATATATTTTTTTTTCTTACATTCCGTTATTATTGGCTGGGCCGCAAAAATATTTGTTGTGGGCCACATGTGGCTGTGAGTTTAACATGCTTGATCTAGAGGTATCATCCCGGTGTCTGGGAGCTTCTCTAAGAGTCATTTTTAGGGAACACTTCAAAACTGGTAAAGTTGCTAGCTGCCTAATCCAGCATTTAGTCTTCCCCTTTAACTTAGTAATAAAATATGATTTTTAGCTAAGAACAAGGCCATGTGAAATAAAGACAACATTTCCTAAATTCCCTTGCAACTATATGTGATACTGTGATTAAGTTTTGGGCAAGAGCCTATAAGCAAAATTCTTGTGTGCAACTTCCATTAAGTCTTTTTAAAAAGACAGGGTATCCGTACTCACCCCTTCTTTTCTGTTTACTAGGACGTAATGGCTGGAACTGGAGCAGCCATGGTGGAGCAAAAGGGGAGAAGTAACCCGGGTCTCTGATAAGAGTGCAGCCATGGCCTGCTTATCACTGGGGTCATGTGTGTGAGAGAGAAATAAATTTCTGTCTTGCTTAGACCATTGTCATTTTGTTTTATATACAACTAGAGGCCCCGGGCACAAATTTGTGCACATTGAAAGGAAATTAACTAGACTATTTTAATATCGCTATTCGCCCTTTCTCTATAATAGAAGTGTCAAGCAAATTCATGAATGACAACGACAGATGGAAAAACACACATGCGATTGGCACCAAGAGCTTTAGATCTATACTAGAGGCCCAGTGCATGAAATTCATGCACTGGAAGGGTCCCTAGTGGCTGCTGGCTGCTGACTGGGTACTCCCTTCCTTCCCTTGGCCTCCTGCCACTGCCAGGGCCTCCCTTCCTTCTCCTTGCCGGCCCCATCCCCTGGTTGAACTCCCATACAACTCCCAGTCAAGGGGACAATTTGCATACTACACTTTTATTATATCCTAAATAATAAAAGGCTGATATGCAAATCAACCGAACAGTGGAATGACCGGTAGCTATGATGCACATTGACCACCCAGGTCCCTGATAAGAGTGCACCCATGGCCTGCTTATCACTATGACATTCAATGCAGGAGCTGCCCCCTGGTGGTTACTGATCTCCCACTGGGGGAGTGCCACTCAGCCAGAAGCCGGGCTCACGGCTGGGGATTGCAGTAGCGGGGGTGGGAGCCTTTCCCACCTCCGTAGCAGCACTAAGGATGTCTGTCTGCCAGCTTAGGCCTGTTTCCCGCAGGGAATGGGCCTAAGCCGTCGGTCGGACATTCCCTGAGAGCTCCCAGACTGTGAGAGGGTGCAGGCTGGGCTGAGGGGATGCCCGCCCCTCGCCTGAGTGCACAAATTTTGTGCACCAGGTCTCTAGTAGGACATCCCATATAATAAATCAGGAATATGCAAATTGACCATCACTCCGCCACAAAGATGGCGGTGCCCACAGCTGAGGCTGAGTACCTTTAACGAGCCTTAATGAGCAACCAGCAGGGACCTGAGGCTGCGCTCCCCTCCACCCCCATGGGGCTTGACAGGGAATCTTAGGCCACGCCCCCCCATCCTGGCACCAGGCGAGGGGACCTCAGGCTGTGCCCCCCGCCCAGCAGGGCTTGACAGGGGACCTCAGGTCATGCCCCCCACCTGGCAGGGCTTGAGAGGGGACCTCAGGCTGCTCCCCCAGCCCCGGCACCAGGCCAGGGGACCTGAGGCCATGCCCCCTGCTCTGGCCCAGGCTGGGGGACCTCAGGCCACACCCCCTGCCCTGGCACTGGTCCAGGGGACCTGAGACTGCACCCTCCACCCAGCAGGGCTTGCAAGGGTGGGACTGGCTGGGTCTGGATCTAGCCCAATCGGGGGGGTGGGGGTGTGTGGCCAGGTCTGAATCTCGATTTTGAGGTGCACGTGGTTGGGCGGCGTCTTGACTCTGAGTCCCATGGTGCACCCCAGACTCTGACAGGAGGAAGATTTTCATATGCTATATATATATATATATGTTTATTTATTTTAAAAGGACAGACTGAAAAATTAAAAAGGGACTTGAAATCAATTTATAAAAATAATTATCAGGCCCTGGCTGGATATCTCAGTTGATTAAGAGCATCGTTCCAATATGGCAAGATTATGGGTTTGATCCCTGGTTAGGGTACATACCAGAACAACCAATTAATGCATAAATATCTAAAAAAACAAACAAAACCCTAATCAATCTCTTTCTCACTCCCTCTCCCTTCCTTCCCTCTCTCTCTAAAATCAATCAATTAAAAAAAATTACCATCCCCTTTTATTGAGTGTTTTCTATGCACTAGACACAGTTCTAATTAGGTCACCTGATCTCATTTTAACTTCTCATTTATTGCAGGTACTATTAATTATTCCCATTTTCCAGATAAGGAAACTTAGGCCCCAAGAAGATAAGTATTGTGTCCAGAGTTTAGTCAGTGCTGATACTTGAGAATTATGTACAATGAACTCCCCGGAGAGTCTCCAAAACCACTGTACTTGGAACTCAAAGGCACCTCCTCTAATTCTCTGCACGTTTCTCAAGTAGCAGCAGGCCCCCAGGTGTCATAATGTATGGTACACGAACCTCAGTTTCATGCTATTAGGAGAGATCCCAGAGAGCCACTGACCTTGTTCCATTGAGCTTGGGGAAGCCATTTCAGGATATTCTTACAGAATCAATCATTGACACTGGGAGCCAGAAAACTGCTGAGGAGGTGTCAGCTATTGCACAGCAAGACTCTTCAAGCTCACCATTTACTTAAAACCTGTTCAGTCCCAGAACAAGAATTATTCCCTACAAAAACAGGGAAGACCGATAAACTTTGCCTGGCCAGCTAATTACTATTTCCAAGGCATTCCTTGACCTCCCTACCACATGAAGACTGAGCAAAACCTAGTGATAAAGTCGGCTTTCCATATACAGGGGGGTGTATGTGTATGGGTGGTATCTCCAACAAAGCCTTTCCCACCTAATAAACATGCACACACCCTCTACACTCACTAGCACCAAGGCCGTCTGTTCCATGCCATATGCACCCAGGCTGTTCAGATGAGTAGGGCTGGACTATGCAGATAGAATGGGCTGAGGGACAGGAAGCCAGAAGGTTGGAGGCTTCAGGCAGGCCCAATAACTCGCTGGGAGACCAAGGAGAAGGTGTGTGCATGCCACCTCCCTCACAGCCACAAGTTTGTGGATATGCTGACATTCTACTAAAACCCCAAATGGAGATAACCACCCATCCTTGGACAAGGTTACACTTACACCTGATATCATAAATTCATTCATAAAATAATTTATCCCACACCCACCACATGCCAGGAACTGGTAGAGACAAGGATAGAGACAGATTCCTGTGCTTTCATGGAGCCTACAATTAGGGGTGGGGATCGGGGGACAGATAATAAATACATGTCAAGTAGGAATAAATGCCATAAAGAAAAATAAAGCAGCCCTACCCAGTGTGGCTCAGTTGGTTGGAGTATCATCCCATACACTGAAAGGTTGCAGATACAATTCCTGATCAGGGCACATACCTAGGTTGCTGGTTTGTTCCCCAGTTGGGGTAGATATCTGGTACTTGAGACAGCTGACTAAGGACATACAGCTTCCACCAGGAGGAAAATAGATCCTGAGGCTCTAAGTCCCAAGGGATCCTGGTTTTACTCTCTCTCTCTCTCTCCCACACACACACACACACACACACACACACACACACACACACACAAATTAATAAGTATGTCCTTGGGTGAGGATTAAAAGAAAAATAAAACGGAGTAAAGAGGTAGAGAGTGATGAAGAAGGTGCTATTTAAGGACAGAGGCCTCAATGAAAAGGTAACATGTGAGCAGAGACCTGAAGGAGGAGGGAGCTTTGGGGATACTGGGGCAAGTGTTCTAGACAGAGGGAATAGGCAGGCCAAAGGCCCTGAGGGAGGAGCAGAAAGAGACCAGTATAGCTGAAGTATAGCCAGCGGCAGTTGAGATGTCTGAGATAAGATCATACATGGGATTTGGGGGCCTGGTGGTTGGGGTGAGGGCACAGGGATAGCTGACACTGAGCACCACTCCATGGCCAGGGTGTGAACACTATACATATACGAGAAAGGTGAGTGGGTACTGCTCCTTTTCCCCATTTCATCAGATGAGGAAACAGGTCCAGAGAGTGAAAGGAAGTCACCTGAGACCACACAGCTTGTCTGTACTAGAATGGGATGCACCATACCACATAGCACAGAAGTTTGCATTCCACAGGAGCTCAACACTAACTCATTCCTTCTCCAGGGAGAAATATCGTACATTTCCTCCTACTCCCTCAATACTCCACCCACCCTTTCTTCATAGTTTGGAGCAGACAAGTAAAATATTTCATGAAAGAGGCAGGAGGGGAAAAAAGGAAGACAAAAAAACCACCAGTCTAGTTCCCGAAAAGGAGAAGCAATATTAACTTTCTCTACTCTATAAGTCACTACCAAACTTAACAAACATGACTCACCTAAAAGATGTCCCGAACATAGCCCTGATCACAAAGTAGGCAGGTGACTGTAAGGGGAACTCTAGGCTCTTGTGGGTCCTGCAGGGTCTTCTCCAGGCAAAGTTCACCTGCTTGAGCTCTGCAAGGTGCCTCGGCCTTGGTGGTGCCTCCCCCAGCCACTTGCATGTTTGGAATGCGGAAACGGGAACCTGTCGTGCCAGCTCTTAACAGCGACTTATTCAACAGCCACAAGAGCACACCAACCACTGGAGTTCCCCAAGAGATGGCTGGCTGGTTTTTGTGAACAGACATGTTACCAGAGAGGACTGTTTTGCCAACGATCCATTTGGGAGAGGGAAATAAAAGGACTCCTTACTCATAAGACACCTGGTCTGAGGCTAGCCTGTTACCTCCACTCCAGGAAATAAGCCACCTGTTCTCTAACCAAGCAAGGGCTGGATCTGTGCCCACAGTATGCCCCTTGCCCTGGGCTGTGCCTGCCTGCTTCATTCACAATCTCACAATCCAAAGATGGACTTCCTTCCCTGTGCAGAGAGGGAGCTAGCTAGAAGAGGCAACAACACAACTTAATGATTAAGCATTGCTGCTGGACTCTCTGACTAGCTCTGCAAGAACAACTGAAGGGCTGAGCCTAATAATAACCCCCCAAACCCTAGAGTTTCACGGCACAAGGTATTATTCTAAGCACTTCATAGAAGTTCTCTCCCCTAGTCCTCAGAGCTGCCCTCTAAGTAGGTGCTATTATAATTTCTCTTTTACAGATGAGAAAGTACTGGAACAGAAAAATCACCAGCCAGAAAAAAATCACACAGCAAGAAGAGGTGAAACAACTCTTGGTTTTTAGTTCTTGCCCACTGCACTAGATCTCCTCTTAAGAGAGACCAATCCTCTCCCTGGGCCTGTTTCCTTATCTATAATATGGAATGAGTGTGAGAGATCAGTGAAATCTTTATGGTGAACACTTAGCCCCAACCCACAAAAATGCTCAATAACTATCAGCTGCAATTATTAAATGCTGACCTCACATTCAATCAGGTTCAGCTGATACCTTCAAAATGGGGGTAATCATGGTCATGGATTTTTAATTCTGGACTTCTGCTCTGGCCAGTTGTTCAGTGGTCAGAGCATCAGCCCACAGACTGAAGGGTTGAGCATTCGATTTCTAGTCTAGGGTACACACCCTGGTTGTAGGTTTCATCCCCGGCCCCAGTTGGGGCACATGCAGCAGGCAACCAATAGATGTTTCTCTCTCTCTCTCTCCCTCTCTCTCCCTTTTCTCCCTCCCTTCTACTCTCTCTAAAAAGTAAATGGAGCCCAGCCTGGTTGGCTCAGTGGTTGAGCGGCAACCCATGAACCAGGAGGTCACAGTTTGATTCCTGGTCAGGGAATATGCCCAAGTTATGGGCTTGATCCCCAGTGTGGGACTTGCAGGAGGCAGCCAATCAATGGTTTTCTCTCATCATTGATGTTTCTATCTCCCGCTCCCTGACATAAATATATACATATGCATATACATATACATATACATATACATATATATCCTATTTAATAATAGACAAATAGGGTAATTAACCGTACCTCTGATACGCTTCCCATTGGCTAATCAGGGCGATATGCAAATTAGCTGCCAACCAAGATGGCGGCTGGCAGCCACACAGCTGAAGCGAACATGAGGCTTGGTTGCCCCAGCGATGGAGGAAGCCAAGTTTCCCTGCCTGCCATGGCTGGGCTCTGAGCTGCACTCTAAGCAATAGTGGGGACCCTCACCCTGAAGGGGGTGCGACCTGCTGCAAAGAGCCATCAGCCCCTCATCCAGGTTGGCCAGGCACCCAAGCGGCACCCCCACCCTAATCTGGGACACCCTTCAGGGCAAACCAGCCAGCCCCAACCCGTGCACCAGGCCTCTGTCCTATATAGTAAAAGGGTAATATGCAAACTGACCCTAACAGCAGAAGGACTGGGAATGACTAGTCACTATGACACACACTGACCACCAGGGGGCAGACGCTCAATGCAGGAGCTGGCCTCTGGTGGTCAGGGGGCTCTCACATGGGGGAGCTCTTAGGCCCAGTCCTCTGGGGACCAGCCTAAGCCAGCAAGTGGTCATCCCCTGAGGGGTCCCAGACTGCGAGAGGGTACAGGCTGGGCTGAGGGACCTCCCCCCCAATGTGTGCACAAATTTTTGTGCACCGGGCCTCTAGTATATTTATAAATACTTAAATCAGTGGAAAAAATATCTTTGGGTGAGGACTAAAAAAATAAAATAAATTCTGGACAGCTGAATGGAAACAAATTAAGAATATTGCCACAAAAAATATATATGCATCCTTATTTTGAGTCAGACACTAAGACAGAGTGGTAAACAAAAGCCACACAGATCCTGCTCTCAGGTAGCTTATAGTAGTTTGTGAACACACTGGCACAAAACAGTGACAGAACAGCAGACAGAGTGTCTGGATGACATACTCATTGTGGGCCAGGCACTGCAGTATTCTAAGCCCTTTACCAGCTTTAATACACTGAATCTTCTCAACAGCCTAACAGGGCAGTACCACTAGCAACTCCACCTTGGAAACAAACATTGCAAGGCTAAGTGGCTTGCCTGAGGTCACACAGGGAGCCAAATGGAGCCAGGATTTGCATCCAGGTAATCTGGCTCCAGAGCCCATGCTCCATTCCTGAGTCCCTCTATAGTCTTACAAGGCAAAAAACAGCTTTACACTGTATCTATAAGTAGTAGCAACAGACATCCACAGGAATGTCAGTCTGCAATATAGATGGTCACTTTCATAGGTTGTTGGGAAGGGAAAGCAGGATTATAAAATATTTAATTATTCAGTTAATAAGTCATTTAGTATATTAATAAACTGGGTTAAACTCAGAAGAACTAAAAATTGATAGAAGAAATATCAATAACCTATAATTTGAAGATGACACTATTCTATTGGCAGAAAGTAGCAATGATTTGAAATGACTTCTGATGAAAGCAAAAGAAGAAAGTACCAAAGCAGGACTGCAGTTGATCAAGAAGACAAAATATCATGATCAAAGAAGTACACAACTTTAACACAGACAATGAAGACACTGAAATTGTTAAAGATTTTGCTTATCTTGGCTCAGTCATCAATTAAAATGGAGACTGCAGCTAAGAACTCAAGAGAAGGCTGAAACTCGGAAGGGCAGCAATGAAAGAATTAGGAAAGGTCACTAAGAGCAAAGATGTTTCATTAAAGACCGAAGTTAAGATCACATACACCTTTGTATTTCCAATTACTATACATGGATGTGAAAGTTGGACAGGAAGAAAGTGATAGGGAAAAAATTGATTCATTTGAAATAGTGTCAGAAGAGAGCTCTATGGATGCCCTGGATCACTATCACTAGAAAGATGATGGGCCCTGGAGCAAGTTCAGCCTGAAATGTCACTACAGACAAAAATGACAGAACTGAAGCTGTCCTACCTCAGGCATATCATGAGAATGCAGGGTTCTTTGGAAAAGATAATAAAGCTGGAAAAAAATAGCAACAGCAGGAAAAGAGAAAGATCAAATATGAGATAGATTCACTCATAAAAGAAGCCACAAGCATGAGTCTACAGGAGCTGAGCAGAGCTGTGAGGACAGAACTCTGTGAACATCACTCATTCACAGGGTCACTGAGAGTCAGAGCTGACTCAACTGGCACGTAACTCACACAATACAGTTGACTCTTGAACATGGGTTTGAAATGTGTGGATTTTTTTTCTCATTCAATACTGTAAATGTATTCTCTCTCCCTTATAATTTTCTTAAGTTTCTTTTCTCTATTTTATTGTAAGTATATAGTATATAATACACATCATATACAAATATGTGTTAACCAACTGTTATCAATAAGGTCAACAGTAGGCTATTAGTAAAATTTGGGGGACAGTCAAAAGTTCTACACAGATTTTTGACTGGGGGTAGAGGGAGCGGTGTTCTAACCCTTAGTTGTTCAACTGTATGTTAATAGCAGAGGCCACATTCTTGAGCACTTCCCATGTGCCAGCTACCAGAGGTAAACACTTAACCTTTATCTTCCCCTTCATCTATACAACCATCCAATGAGGCAGTCCTCAGAGGGGAAAGCTGAACCTCTGAGAGAAACAGCTTGCACAGGAATTGGTCAGGAGCAGAGAGGGGAGTGAGATCCAGGTGTTTCTGAACAGAGTGAATACTCTCAAACACCACGCACACTGCCCCTCACACTGCTGCCTTGTCACTCAGTTTGGGATTACCTGAATTTTCAGACAAAAGATTGATGAGATTGGACAGCAAAAAAGCTATATCCTGATTCAGGTAATTATAAAACAAAGTTGATAAGTATTATGACACAAAAGTGGATGGGTATTATGTTACCACTTTCTTTCACTAATTCTGCAGCAGATCCAGTTGTTTGCCTACCCAATATCCATCCCCCTCTTCCAGTTCTTTTCCAAATAGTACTGTGATTTTATTCCTGTAGCCACTCTCCTCCCAGCAGTCATAAGCTTCTGGTGAGGTCAGTTCCATCCCCAACCACAAAGGAAATCCTGAATGGTCCTTGCCTATGATTTGCTCAGGCATGGTCATGCATCACAATGCTGGCTAGTGAGCTATAACGAGAACATAGGAGGCAGAACACCTAAGAAGAGACACATAGTGAGTGAGAGATGCCCTCTTTCTGCTACTGGATTTGACGACTGGAGCTGTGGCAGTCATTTTATGGCCATGAGAGGAGTCTGAGGACACAGGCACAGGAGACACATGAAGGATGGCAGAGTGGTATAACAGAGAGAGCTTGCCTACAGGCACTGTGAAACTTAGTCAACCCTGGTGCTACCTACCTATAAGCTTCTTTGTTATATGAGTTCATAAATCTTATTCCAGACAAATTTCAGCTGGTTTCCTATTAGAGTAGATCAGTGGTTCTCTGAGAATTGTTCCCAGGCCCAAGAGTACCATTATCACCTAGAAAGTTGTTAGAAATACAAATTCTTAAGCCAGATCTACTGAATCAGAAACTGGGTGAAGCCTGGCATTCTGTGTTTTAAAAAGCCATTCAGGGGATTCTTTGAGCTCAGGTTTGAGAACCACTGCAGAAGCACACAGAGATGAAGAGTTCAGAGTGAGGCCTCCGGAGTCAGGCTACTTAGATCCAAATCATGTCACCACCATTTTCTTGTTGTGTGACATTGGGCAAGTTATTTAAATTTAGTTGTCTCATCTGAAAAAGAGGATTAATAAGCCCAGCCAGTGTGCCTCAGTGGTTGAGCGATGACCTATGAACCAGAAGGTTATGGTTTCATTCCCAGTCAGGACATGCCCGGGTTGCAGGTTTTCATCCCCAGAGGGGGGCATGCAGAAGGCACCCAATCAATGATTTTCTCTCATCACTATTTCTCTCTCCCTCTCCCTTCCTCTCTGAAGTCAATAAAAATACTTTAAAAAAAAAAAAGTGGGGAATGCCCTAGCCAGTTTGGTTCAGTGGATAGAGCGTTGGTCTGCGACTGAAGGGTCCCGCGTTTAATTCTGGTCAAGGGCACATGCCTGGGTTGTGGGCTTGATCCCCGTAGGGGGGCGTACAGGAGGCAGCTAGTCAATGACTCTTACCATTGATCTTACTATCTCCCTCTCCCTTCCTCTCTGAAATAAATAAAAATATTTTTTTAAATGGGGGTAATAAGACTGCTTATCTTATAGGGTTATAGAGAAGCTTAATTAAGTCACTTCGTGGTAAGCCCTAGCAAAGTGCTAGCATATAGCAGATGTTATATAAATCACTTATGTATTGCTATTATTATTGTTTGCACCCAAAGGCATACCAACTGACACAACTTTCTGACTGAGTAAGCGGAAAGCTGCATCCATAACTCCTTGAGGTTTATTTTTGCAGCCCCTGGACCCAGCCCAGTGCTCTGGGTTTCCAGAGACATATGCCTTCCTGGTCAGCACAAGGGTGTGACACATATGAGGTGCTAAAGGCCTTTCTCCCAAGTCTAGATCATCCCTCCTCAGACTTCCTCCCACAGCTTGAGCTTCCACGGGCCAGCAGGTACTCCCATGGACACTCCAGGCTGGGCACTTTTCTGGCTACTTTAGCTAGTTACTGATCTGCAATGCTCACAAGTTCTGCCTGAACCAAGAGAGCACCCCTGTCACACAGGTCATTCTGAATGTCGGCAAGAGTCCAAGGGTACTCTTCCCTCTGGAAGTTATCTGAGATTTCAAAACTGGTGGTAACAAGATGCAGAAAGCCAAAGAATGACTAATGCCACCCATAGGTAAGGTCCCAGTAGGAAGCAGCAGCCTCTTGTCAGGCTTAACAGCAACACTAGGCCTTAGGTGGGGCACTGGTGTCACTGACACTGTTGAGCCAGTCACCGAAAGATAAGTGTAGGATGCAGAAAGGGGAGGATGTCCCCAACTCTGGCCACCAACCCTTGGCGCAAGAAAGGATTGATAAGCTTCCTTGGGCTCCCAAAAGGGAGTTATTAGGCTGAATCTCATAAAATTACCAACATTTAACTATTTTTGACCCACAAAAAGGTAATTTTACATGGTTTAACTAACATAAGCCAGGAAATTCACTCAAATAATGTAATGTCAAGGAACTGGTCACCAGTAAGAAACTAGGATAGTGGTGTCTCTGGGGAAGGGAACTGGGTGCCTTATTTTTGTTCCTTTGGTTCCATGTATCTGTGGTCACTATTCAAAATTTAACAAACTAATCAACCCCACAATATCTTCCTATTTCTATCAGAGGAAAAAACAAACCTATACTGAATCCTATGTCATCTGCAAAGCTGTCACGTCTCTGTCCCCATCCCCTCCTACTCTCTCCTCCTTTACTTTGCTCCAGTAGCACAGTCCTCCTTGTAAGCTCTATTTCTTACCAGGCCATTGGTCTTAGGGCAGCCGTGGGCAAACTACGGCCCGCGGGCCAGATGCTGCCGGCCTGTTTGAAATGAATAAAACTAAAAAAAAAAAAAAAAGACCTTACGAACCCTTTTATGTAATGATGTTTACTTTGAATTTATATTAGTTCACACAAACACTCCATTCATGCTTTTGTTCTGGCCCTCGGTCCAGTTTAAGAACCCATTGTGGCCCTCGAGTCAAAAAGTTTGCCCACCCCTGCCTTAGGGCCTTTGCACTGGCTCCTCCCTCTGCCTAGACACCCTTGCTGCTTACACAGTCTCACCTCCCTCAGGCCTATCTGTACTCAGGTCACCTTCCCAGGGAGGCCAGGGATGGCCTAAAATGTTAACACCCTCCACCTCAATGTCTCATATCTCCTGTCCCTACTTCATTTCTTCCACTTAGTACTTAAAACCACCTAACACAGCATACATCTTATCTTGTGTACTGTCTGAATCCCCCACTTAAATGAGAGTTCCATTCAAAGAAGCATTGTATGCCTTGCTCACTGCTATAGCCCTAGTACCTAGAAGAGTGCTCAGCTCAGTGGATACCTGTTGAATAAGTTTAAAAATCAGATGCAATGTCAGTATTCAGAGTTTGTTAACCTCAGATCCAACACATGCGCTCCAAAGTAGAAACTCTGAAAAAAAATTCAAGCTGCTAAAACAGGTGACAGTGCTCCTAACATTCTCTCCACTCTGGGCTCACCTCAAGGCCCCTGAAAGAAAAAAGGACTGAACTGAACAGGGTGCCAGGGGCAAAGTCTTAGAGAAGGCCAGAGGGTCTATAGGACTTCCCCTGCTTTCCTCCAAGAACATGATGTACAGAAACAGGGGTGGAGCTACTGCTACCATTAACCATCTCTACCTACTTTGCAAAAAACAATATGCAGAAACCCCCAAAGGTGCACTCTTTTCCTGCCCCTTCCACACAAGGGTCTCTGCCACACATTTATTTGCTGTTAATTTACAGATCCCAAAAGAACAAATGCAATAGGAGTCTTTAGTCGATGTGAAGGGGTGTGTGTGTGTATCTGTTGTAAAGAAGTTATAATTGCTGGCTTGATGTGAAATTATCATCAAGTCCAAGGCACAAGCTGCATCTTGCCCCTTTCCTTCCGCTGTCAAGTGTCAGAAGGAAAGGGGCCACTTTCCCTGCCTCCCACTGCAGTGCTGGAGGCAAATCAAAAGCTGGTTTCTGGTTCTGTTGTGGGGCCTTAACATTGGAAGGGTCTGTGCATGTCTGTCCTGAGGGTAGGATGGAAGAGGATATGAGGATCTTGTTGGAACTTGTCCTTGAAAAAAAATGTAGGAGGGGCCCCATGGTCAGGTGCTGGAGGGAAAGGGATCTTCCGGAAGAGGCTCTCAGCAAATGGACTCAGAGAGCCAATGCCACTGTGGCCGTTACTCAGAGCAATAGGGAAGCACGTGGCCAATGGAGCCTCGCAGATGTCCTCAATATTATCAGATGCTACTTTACCAAAGTATTTCTGAAACCTTGGGCCAAGTATTGACTTGTTTCACGAAGAAGAAAAAAACACAGTTTTTTGTTTGTGATTTTTAAAAACATATTTTTATTGATTTCAGAGAGGAAAGGAGAGGGAGAGAGATAGAAACATCAATGATGGAGAATCATTGATTGGCTGCCTCCTGTACACCCCACACTGCGGATCAAGCCCGCAACCCAGAAATATGCCCTAACCAAAAATCAAACCCTGACCTCCTGGTTCATAGGTCAACGCCCAATCACTGAGCCACGCTGGCTGGGCCACACTGTTTTTGTTGTACAAATAGACTGAGCAGAGGCAGTGAATTCCCTCACCATACACTTGGGATTGAAACATACAAATGCTGAGTGAAATTTGTGTTACTTGTTTCTAATTTTTCATGATAAGCCATTCGAACACACAAAGGGGAAAGGAAGAGTATAATAAACCTCTACTGGCCATAGTTAACAGTTACCAACTTATGGCCAATCTTACTTCCACTTTATTTAACTGTACACTGTCCCCTCCACTCCTTGCCTATCCATATTATTTTGAACAAAACCCAGACATCTTAACAGTTCATAGGTATTTCAGAGGTATGTCTTAAAAGATAAGGTTGTTTTTCTTAAGGAGAACCACAGCATCATTATCATATCTAAAAAATTAATAAGAATTCCTTCATAATATCAAATATCCGGTTCATTTTTATTATTTTAAAGAAAGGGGGAAGTGCAGATTCCTGAATCATAAAAAAAGCTGGTGCCCAGAGTGGTGCTAGTCAGTATGGTCCTGCTTGCCTATCCTATTCATCCATATGTCCATCCATGGAGAGATTGCAGACTCTGGAGCCATTGGCTTGCATTTGAATTCTGGCTTAGACACTCACAACCATTGTGACATGCACTGAGTCTCAGGACTTCAGTATCCTTAGATGGGAAATGGGAATAATAACAGTATCTACCCCATGGAGTAGTTATTAAGATTAAAAGAGATATTACACAAAAAGCAGGTATAGAAGTGCCTTGTACACACCAAGAGCTCAGTGAATGCTAGTTAGTATCATTAATTCAGCCAACAGACACTTACCAAGCATCTTTTACATGCCAAGTATTGTCCAACAGTAGGATAAAGAGTGGTAAGAAGGTTAAAAACCTTGTGAATCACAATCCATGGACAGGGATTGGCACTCGGTCACCACCTGGGGACATAAACAGACTCAGAATCTTCCAGCACCTGCCTTGTTTGGGGAGAAGGCTCAGATTCATCCTGCCTCTGAGATGGGGAACCCTGAGCCAAGAAAGTAACTAAAAGTCTAGAACTATGACTCCCATAGAGTTGACAGAGGAAAATACTGTGTCATCCCTCTCCCATGTCCCCACCCAGCAATGCCTCGTTGGATCAGAGCAGAGGCAAGATTCATAAGCAGAGTAAGCCCTGCTATTGCTGAGCTCACAGGAAGATGCCATTCAGCTTCCACAGGAGGCTACAGCTGTGAGAGACAGAGTTAGCAGACAAAAAGAGAAAATAGGCTTCACACCCAAAGAAGCCATTTAGAAATAAGCTTTCAATAGGCTGGAGTCTCCCTCATTCTTGCTGCCCACCCTCCTCCCAGTCCCCCAAAACTATACTCTGTCCTGGGAAGTAAGACCTATTTCAAACAAAACCTAGAGCTCAACTTAAGGAGTGACCCTAGCAGTTGCTCAAGTCTAAACCAGCACCAACATAGACTCGAGGATTGATGTTAACAAACTCTGGGAATTCATTTTGCGCTGTGAGTCCTTCCTATGGTTTTCATTGCACAAAACACAAACCCCATCCCCCACAAACATTGAAGGGTCCCAGGTTCGACTCCGACCAAGGGCACATACCTGGATTGCGAGCTCGATTCCCAGTGTGGGGTGTTCAGGAAGCAGCCAATCAATGAGTCTCTCTCATCACTGTTGTTTCTATCTATCTCTCCCTCTCCCTTCCTCTCTGAAATCAATAAAAATATAATAAGAAAATACATACTGCATATCAGATATTTACATTACGATTCATAACAGTAACAAAATTACAATTATGAAGTAGCAACGAAAATAATTTTATGGTTGGGGGTCACCACAACATGAGGAACTGTATTAAAGGCTCGCGGCATTAGGAAGGTTGTTGCAACACATACAACAGTATGGTCTCTGGACCGGAGTTCAAATTCTGCCTAACCTTGAGCAAGGGACTCCTCATCACCATACCTCAATTTCCCTATCTGTACAATATTTGCCACCTCAGAACACGGCACACTCCCCAAGCACTAAGAACAGTGCCAGGCCTGTAAGGCACCTCTGGTGGGCAGCAGCTGTGAGGTTAGCTATATCTGCCTACAATAAATATGCTGTTCATCACTCATCTGCCCTTACTCACCAATATAAAACAGGGATGACATATTTGATCTATCATTGTGAACTACCACCCTTGATTTATGTGTGTCTCTCTCACTCCCTAGGCCCACACTGTCCAATACATGAGCAACTAAAATGTGGCCAGGGAGAAAGGAAATGTACTGAAAGTGTAAAGTGCACTATGTTTTGAAGACTTTATATGGAAAAAAAGAATGTAAAGTATATCAATAATCTTTACATTGATTACATGTTGAAATGATAACCTTTTAAACTAAATAAAATACATCATTAAAATTAATTTCCTCTGTTTTGACTTTTTAAAAATGTGGCCACTATAAAATTTTAAATTATGTCTGCTTCAGTGGCTAGCACTATATTTCTAGGGGACAGCATTCTCACAATCCCTATTGTCTTCTTATTCACCTTCATACTGTCAGTGTCCAGCATGGTGCCTGGCACACAGGCTAGGTAGAAAAAAATGCTTCCTACACAGCTGGATGAAAGAGGCTCTTCGTACTTATATCCTGGTCTTAAAAGTACCTGCTGCTTCACATCTAACCAGGCCTGCTCCATTCAAAATATTTAACAACCTCTAAGACCCAGGATATACCAAATCAAAATGGACCCAGTCATGGTGGCTGAAGCAAGGTCCTGGGCCACACCACCACTTGAGTTGCTGGCTCAGAACTTTCAAAC
>NW_006297385.1:4298-10719 GCF_000327345.1 Myotis davidii | reverse complement strand
TTCCCCTGCCAGCCCAAGTAACCTTGCAAATCTCACCCAAATGGAGCATTTACCTTATTAACTCTCCTTTGACACCTGCCCTGTTTCCTGTTCACCTATGTCTGGTGCAGTAGCCAAGCAATCAACCTTGTTTTGAGGCTAAGCTCTGCTGCAGGCCTTCAGTTTTGAAGCAACCAAACATTCCAACAGAAATTGACCCCACTGTGTCTTATTGTCAGAGGAAACAACGCTCAAACCATTCGTGCTGCCACAAGTTAGGTACTAGATATAGCCTACAGGTGTCAAACAACATGTAGAGGAAATGCTCCTTCCACTTCCTAAACTTGTCTCAGCCTATTGGAGAGGGCCTGGGAAGAGAGGGATTAGGCATGAGTGTGAAGGAGTCTGGAGTCAGCTTCCTCACTTGTAAAGCAAGATCTATATACTTACCTACTTCATTGATTCCTGAGAACTAACTGAGGAAAAGCGTGAATGCTTAGAAAAATGACTACTACCGAGTATGCATTAGGTAACGTTAGATGCTTTTATTATCATTATTTTTGCAAAATTATAGTAGTACGAACTCGGAAAACAGGAATTTGCTCTTCTCCAGCCACAGTAACGCTGTTTTTGCAGCAAACTCATTTCCATCTCTCTGCCTTTGCACTTGTTGCTCCCTCTGCCTGAAATGTTCCACTCCCAGCTCTTGGTTCATTCCAGTCTCTCAGCTCATGTGCCTTCCCTGACCATCCAAGCTGAAGTAACCATCCCTTCCTCACCACAAGCTTTGCGCCATCATCCATGCTCTAGACCAGTGATGGCGAACCTATGACACGCGTGTCAGAGGTGACACGCGAACTCATTTTTTTGGTTGATTTTTGTTAAATGGCATTTAAATATATAAAATAAATATCAAAAATATAAGTCTTTGTTTTACTATGGTTGCAAATACCAAAAAATTTCTATATGTGACACGGCACCAGAGTTAATTAGGGTTTTTCAAAATGCTAACACGCCGAGCTCAAAAGGTTCACCATCACTGCTCTAGACCCTCCCCATCTCATTTCACCCACTATACTTAAAACCATCTGAAATTACCTTATTTTGTCTCCCTCGCTAGAATATAAACCCTAGGAGAGCAAAGAGTTTGTCTGTCTTGTTCCCTGACTAGGATTTGTGCTTTTAACCACCATGCTACACTGCCTATGTACCAGGATGCTCAATGGATGTGTTTATGAAAGTAAAACCCCCCGAACAACCTAAATATCCAGCAACAGAAGAAGGGTGGAATAAAGCATGGTCTCTCAATGGTGAGAAGAACGTGAGTCTAGCAGTTAAAAGAATGAGTCGGGTCTGTGTGTAACCCGACTAAGGGAGATGCCCTGCCAGTAATCGAAAAACTCAAGTTACAAATATATGTGACTTGATCCCACCCTCCTTTTGGGGAGTGAGAGGGAGACACGCAGACAATCAATAATGCACATATACATCCCTTTAAGCACAGAATAAGGAAAGCGAATCCACCCAAATCCCCAAGGGCAGAGTGCATATCCATATTGTTCACTGCTAAATCTCCAAACCCAAACAATAAACACTTAATAAATACTTGCTGTTGGAATTGGAATGAATGGCTCTCCCTGAAGGAGGGAAACTAGAGTGGAGGGTGGCACCCATTATTTTCCTTATACATCTCTGTATTGTTTGACATAGTATTACAATGAGCATGTATTTCTTTGCATAACTTTTTAAAAGTCAAATTCTACCCATTCTCACACACATAAATTAAGGCCATGAGTAGAGCAGTCCTAAGAAACAGGAGCAATACCAGTCTTATGGAAAGCTAAAAACAACCACTTTACCTTAAAGGAAATGACTGTTTAATTCTTTTATTAAAACACAAACACATATCCTAGCTGGTTTGGCTCAGTGGATAGAGAGCATCGACCTGCGCCTACAGGGTCCTGGGTGTGATTCCAGTTAAGGGCATGTACCTCGGTTGCAGGCTCAATCTGATCTCCAACCCTGGTTGGGGCTCATGTAGGAGTTAACCAATCAATCTGTCTCTCTCACATCAATGTTTCTCTCTCTCTGTCCCTCCCCTTCCCTTCCACTCTCTCTAAAAAAATCAATGGAAAAATATGCTGAGGTGAGGGTTAACAACAAAAAAGAACAAACCAAATAAATAAGAAAATAAAATGATTTGGCAAATTTAAAAAAAAATTAATTCAGATTTTGTGAGTTAAACACATAACAAGGTTAAGCTGTTACCATAACCTGGGTCATTTTTTAAACCTCTGAAATATATCAGCACAATCTGCTTTACAGAAAAAGGACACCAATTACTGAACTTCTAAATTCCATTTTTTTACTTACCTAACAACTGCAATGTCTGAAAAACAAGCTCACATTTAAATCTTAGACCAGTCCACAAATTGCTAAAAAAACCATGTGTTGTCCCTAATAATTAAGAACAAAAATTTTTTTAAATGTCACTGCTTTATTTCCTCAGATTAAAAAACATTTAGGTAAATTTGATGGCCATTACAAATTTAATTGAAACCACGGGTTCCCAATAATGGGTCTCTGACAACAGGCTCAACCTAAATGGGCATCTAATAAATTCCCTTCCCAGTCTGTTTCCAGTGTGCTGCCTCCTGAAATGCTAAGTAGGGCCACCTTCCCATACAGAATATTCTAACTTGCTGACAAGGTATGACTTTTTAGAAAGAAATGAACAATTCAGACAAGCTCTGCCAGGCTAAAACTGTAGAAGTGGGTCCCCTGAAAGCAAAGCCTTGACACCACACCTGTTGCCATTGCAGTCTGGCCAAATCTATATTGTCTTCTTTGTTCCTCACTAATACAATGTTGCACATACATTAATCCTTGGCAACTTCAAAGAAACAACTCAACCTAATCGGAAAAGGCCACCAGTGGCCCAGGAGGACTTTCAGTGTCCATGAGATGGGAAACCAAGGTTGACCAAAGAAATGATGTTTCCTGGAAATGGCAGCTCAATCCTTCTTGCCAATCAATTAGACCTGGGAAGGCTGGGAGAGAAGAGCAACTTCCAAGTTTCTGGCTTGGGCAATTGGGTCAATGTTGGCCCATTTGCCAAGATGGTGACTACTGGTTCTGGGAGAAGAGGTTTAGACTGAACATGATGAGTTCATAGTACCCAAGGGACAAGTCACCAGGGGACATCAAGGAAACACAGGCATCAAGGAGCTCAGTGGGCTAGTATAATTTTGAAACAAAGTGCTGACAGAACTGGGATGGTCGTAAAACACTGGAATGAATGTGCTGACTTTGCGGGAAGAGTGTATGAATGAGCAGGAGGCTGTTGATAGCAGGTCAGCACCATCTCTTCTCAGGTCCTTATACTGCAGTATGTTCCATAATTTAACCTTTAGTGAACAAAAATGAGGGAGTGAGGGGGGCAATAACCTTGTCTCTGCTCTGCCCAATGAAGCAGCAATAAAGGTCTATCAAGAAAAACAAGATAGCCCTGACCAGTTTGTCTCAGTGGATAGAGCCTCGGCCTGCGGACTGAAGGGTGCCAGGTTCAATTCAGGTCAAGAGCAGGTACCTTGGTTGTGGGCACATACCCAGTAGGGGGTGTGCAGGAGGCATCTGATCGATGTTTCTCTCTCATCTATGTTTCTAACTCTCTATCCCCCTCCCTTCCTCTGTAAAAAATCAATAAAATGTATGTTTTAAAAAGAAAAAGAAAAACAAGATACATTCAGTGCTTACTATGCACCTGGCCCGGTGCTTAACACTAAACATTAATTATCTCCTGAGATCATCAAAACAAGCCTGGCTCAAAAGTCCTATGACTGCCACTTCACAGATGGGATACTGAGGCTGGAAGTGAATGTGGGGAGGAGCTCAGGGCTGTCATGTCACAGCCCACAGTCAGGCAGCCTCTGGACCAGATGGAGAACACTGAAGAAAAACAATTATTCTACATAAGAGCTGTGACTTAGTGAGAGAATACAACCTCAGCAAATCCTTACAACCCTCTGAGGCTGATAACAAATGAGGAACATGAGGCTGCAGGACAGGAAGTAACCTAGACCAGTTGTGAATCTATCCCAATGGGGAGACCAAGGCTATAGCCAGAGCCCAAACCTCAAAGTGTCTCTGGGGCACTGGAAAAACGCTGAATAAAAGGGACCATTTAGTGAACGCTATGTGCCAGGTGCTGCTCTACGCACTTTACACATGGTATTCACATTGCATCCTCAAAACAACTTTATGAGGTGACTATTAAAATCCCCATTTTATAGATCGGAAAACCAAGGCACACATTGGTGGAGTCAGTTCACAAGGTGGCACTGCTGGTAAATGGAAGAGCCTAAATGTGAATTAGGGTCTCTCTGCCTCCCAAACCAAAGCTCTTAACAAAATAATTTCAGCCAACTCTGCACTGACTGCTAACTATGGACTCCGCTTTTCACACGCACACCCTCAACTAATCCTATGCGGTTGCTAACACCTTCACCCCATTTCTCCGGAGCTAACAATAGCGCAAACACGTAATAAGTGCCCTCTGTGTGCCAAACGCTTTACTCGCCAGATCTCAACATCCTAAAAGAATTCCCAGCGAAGGGCAGATCGTCTTCTCCCCCCATTTTACCGAAAGGGGAAACTGAGGTTCGGCACGGTTTCCCTAGATCGCAGCTCCGGGGAGTGGCAGAGCCAGGACGCGAACCCACTGCACCCCGACTCCCACTTCATGCTCTTCCGCACAGCGCCGGGTAGCACGTCTAGAAAGTTGAGCCATGCGGATACGAGCTCTTCCAGGTTCGGAGGACGCGAGTCCTGTCGCCGCCGCCCCAAAAACTGGTGCCCACACCCGGCCGGCCGCCAGCCCTCAGAGCACTCCCGCTCGCGCTCCAATAGACACCGATTCCCAGCCATCCTTAAGTGAGGCCGCCCCTACTCCTAGAGCCACGTACCTGGGCGTCCGGCTGCCCGCCTCGCGGGCCCCACGACCCCGGCGTCCGACCCCGCACTGTCCGCTAGAGACGCCGCCAGCTTCGGTGGCCCGAGTGACTTCCAGGCTGCCCACTTCCAAGCCGCTTCGCGCGGAGCCTCCTGGGAACTGTAGTTTCGCCCTAGGCGGCAGCAAACTGAAAAACGCCTGGCGCGCAGGTGCCGCGGGAGCGTAGGCGCAGCACCGCGTCGCCTTATGGGAATGGTAGTCCACCTGTCGCCTCCCCGCCGCGCCAACCTTCAGAGCACTTCCGCAGCCCCTAGCGGAGTGAGGGATAGAGGCATATTTTCTGCAGATTCCAACCCGGCTGCCACGCTCCTCACTTCGCGAGGGAGGTTTTTCCCTTTCTTCCAGCCCCGTCCGCCTCCTTCTTTTCCGCGGACCTTCTCCCTCCCTCTCCGCTAGGCGCGAGGTACTTACGCCGAGAACGCGTGCCTGGGGAAAGGCGGGGACAGCACAGCGCTAGACTCCCAAAGGAGTGGAGCGGCGGCGAAGGACATCTGTGCGTGTTCGCCGGCCAACTCCGGTCTAAATTACCGCGGGCCCCGAGGGAAGGACTTTTTTTTTGCCTTTCGAGAGCGAGTGCGCGCGCGCGGTATCTCGCGCCGGGCTTTTTACTGACGGCTGAGGGCCAGTGCGCAAGCGTGCTCACTCCCCTCGCCGGGTCAGTTCGCCGGGCGCGAGGTGGGAAGGCTAACCGCTATGTCCACCCTTGTCCTCCCAAGGCATTCCCCAAGGTCGGTCCTCAGGCGCTCCTTCTACGTCTGGTCCTTCACGTAGGAGCTACTAGGTGTGCCGCTTCACACGCCATAGCCGTCCCTTATTACGAGCCCTGTCGCAGGTAATAGGCGCGGCCCGAACTTGAAGAGGCAGACACTGCCTCCTCCCCGGCCATCCGGAGGCTCCTGGACGCCCGAACGTGTAGAGAGGGACTCGTTTGGTCGCCTTTCCCCCGTTTAGGCAGCTCCAGAGCTTTGCCTTCGAGGGGAGCCTCAGGAACACCACCCAGAGGTCTGCCCGGAGGCCTTGTTATCTACCGTCCATTTGTTGAAAATACATTCTGAGAGAGACTAGTATTTGTTGAGTACCTATGGCCTGTGAAATTTCCTCCAAATTTAGTACACTTGCTCACGTAATCAATATCTGGACCCTTTAAAAAAAGGGGGTGGGGGTGGGGGGGTTGCTACTCCTACTCCATAAGGGGATTACCGAGGTAATTGGCTGGAACTGCAAGGACCTCTGGTTAAATAAACCCAGTCAGTACCCTTATCATGAAGCAAAATTACTTTGCTGTGTCTTCTGGCACATTCTGGTCATTTCACGATCAAAGCGTGGTTCAAATTGATTATTTGTTGTTGGTAGCGATCAGCATTAATGGTTTCACCTGGTTTTAGAAGCTCATAATACACCACACCTTCCCGATCCCACCAAAAGCAGGGC
>NW_006297385.1:0-2490 GCF_000327345.1 Myotis davidii | reverse complement strand
ACATCCCCCGAGGGCTCCCGGGCTGCCAGAGGGATGTCTGATTGCCATCTTAGGCCAAATTCCCCGGGGAGCAGGCCTAAGCCAGCAGGTGGTCATCCCCTGATGGGTCCCATACTGCAAGAGGGCACAGACCGAGCTGAGGGACACCCTCCCCACCAAGTGCACAAATTTTTGTGCACCGGTCCTCTAGTCTATAATAATAAAAGCCTAATATGCAAATTGACCGAATGCCCAAAGAGTGGAACAACTGTCTGGATGACCTTCCTGATCACCTTCTGGACAAAGCTGTGGCTGGGAATTTCATACATCAGGCCTCTAATTGAAAACCTATTTGAAGAAATAATCACAGAAAACTTCCCCTACCTGGTGAAAGAAATAGACTTATAAGTCCAGATAGTGCAGAGAGTCTCAAAGAAGAGGAACCCAAAGAGACCCACAGCAAGACACAACATAATTAAAATGCCAAGGGTTAAAGAAAAAGAATCTTAAAAGCAGCAAGAGAAAAGCAGTTGGTTTACCCACCAGGGAACACCTATACAACTGTCAACTGATTCCTCAACAGAAACTTTGTAGGCCTGAAGGGAGTGGCAAGAGATATTCAATGTGATGAATAGCAAGGACCTACAGCCAAGATTACCCTACCCAGCAAAGCTATCATTTAGAATTGAAGGTCAGATAAAGAGCTTCACAGACAAGAAAAAGCTAAAGGAGTTCATCACTGCCAAGCCAGTATTACATGAAATGTTGAATGGTATTAATATATATATACATATATACACACACATATATACATATATATATACATACATATATATATGTTATTGATTTCAGAGTGGCAGGGAGAGGGAGAGAGAGATAGAAATATCAATGGTGAGAGAGAACCACTGATGGGTTGCCTCCTGCACACCCCCTACTGGAGATCATGCCCGCAATCCGGGCAGGTGCCCTGACCAGGAATCAAAACCTGACCTCTTGGTTCATGGGCCGATGCTCAATCACGGAGCCATGCTGGCTGGGCTGAAGGGTATTCTTTACGAAGAGCAAGAAGAGGACAGTAACCAAGATGGCGGCATTCGTAAAAACCAGAAATTGCTGCCTCACACAACAACTTCAAAAATACAACTAAAAGACAAAACGGACATCATCCAGAACCACAGGAAGGCTGGCTGAGTGGAAATTCTACAACTAGAAGGAAAGAGAAAAGCACACTGAGACTCAGAGGAGGTGTGGAAGTAAAGTGCAGAGGTACAGAGACACATGAAGAAAGGACTGGCAACTGAGGACATGGTTGTCTTTTTCAATTGGGAGGGAGTCTCAAGCTCCTGACTGCTCTGAACTTCAGTTCCAGGCGAGTATCTGGGGACCCAGACTCATACAGGGAGAAACTGGACTGCGTGGCATCGGTTGGAATGACCTCTGGTTAAATAAACCCAGTCAGTACCCTTTCCACCCGATCCGTCCTTCCAAGAAGATGATCAATAAGACTTGAAGCTGGGAAGCATATATATCTTCCGGGGGTCATTCATCTGCTAACTCATTAAACAGAAATGTTTTTAGCATCTATGTCATGCCAGGTTGGGTGATTATGGGGACACAAGAGAAATGGAGACAGACTGGGTTCCTACCCTCAAGGAGCTAAATCCAGTGTGGGTATCAGACCACCAATGGACAGTGACAATCTAAATCGGTACTATTTAATAGAAACACAATCCAAGCTACATATACAACTTTAAATTTTACATTAAAAATTAAAAGGTGAAATTTTAATTTAACCCAATTTATTCAAAATAAGTTATATATAATGAAAAAATTTTAAATTGCTTCAATCTTGAAATTTTAGTTAAATAAAATTAAAACTCCAAGCCCTGGCCGGTGAGGCTAAGTTGGTTGGAACATCATCTTATACACTGAAAAGTCAGGGATTCAATCCCTGGTCAGGGCACATACACAGGCTGTGGGTTCAATTCCCTGTGGGGGGGTGTATAGGGGAGGCAACTGATCAATATCTCTCACATGGATGTTTCTAAAATCAATTTAAAAATATATCCATGGTGAGGATTAAAAAGAAACAAAAAACTCTGAGGCATTAAAAAAGATATTCATTTGTGGCATGGGTTGTCATAGCAAAAGGTTGGAGACTACCCAATGTCCATTAATAGAAGTTTGGATATTAAATAAGTGAAAGTTTGGCCGCAGATTGGGGACCATGCAACTGCCAACTGATGGAAAATGAAACAGAGCTATATGTATTAATATGAGTTCATTTCTAGAATATACTGAAAAAAGTTCAAAACTGTATAAAGCATACAACAATTTGTATAAAAAAAGAATTTTTACATATATGCTTATATATGTACAGAAAAAAGTGCATGAGGATACAACCAGGGTTATATTTGAGAAAGGTAAACAACAGGTGATCAGGTGTAAAAAGGTGACTTTCTTTTCATTATTTACTCCTTAATATATTTTGAATATTTTTACCATGTCCAT
>NW_006297384.1:527954-529723 GCF_000327345.1 Myotis davidii | reverse complement strand
GGGAGGAAGCGGAGCCAGCGAGGCTGTGGGGTGGCTGCAGGCAGCCTGGCTCCCCCGATGGATATGGACCATGGACATCAAAGGAGCAGCTGTCTGGGCTGGGCTGGTGTCTGGCGGGGCAGCTGTGGGCTCCATCTGTGCGAGGAGGAGAACCGCTGTGGGTGAGGCGTGGAGGGCGCTGGAGGTAGCAGGCTGGCCGCTGAGGAGAGGAGCCGCCTCTCTCCTGCGGACCGTCTTTGGGAAATGACGTGACCGGAGAGCTCCCTCCCGCTGCCTGTTCCTTCCCCTGCACAAGGGATCACAGGCCCGCAGGGAGGCTCGAGGGCTGAGCATGGACCTGTGAGCCAGGAGGGCAGGTTCGATTCCAGCCACCAGCACAGGCCCGGGTTGTGGGCTCCATCCCCAGTACGGGGTGTCCAGGAGGCAGCCGATCAAATATCCTCTCTCATCATTGATGTTTCTCCCTTCCTCTCTGAAGTCAATAAAAATATATATAAAAACACACAAAACCTGACCACACTGAGTGCCACTTTCCAAACATTCACAGCACTTTCTAAAACACACTGGCCGGTTTCTGAACACATGGCTGTCAGCCCTTGTGAACCTCCCACTTGGGAAGGTTCCTGGGCTTTAATCAGGACATCACAGGAGGAAGAAGCCTGACTGAGCAGTCTTGCTGGCTCTCCCCTCCCCAGCCTGCTGCCTTCCTCCTCCTCCTCCCTCCTGGGCTTCCTTCCCTGCTCTCTCTTCTTCCTTCTTCCTCCCTTCCAGGGCGTTTTGGGTGCCCGAGCCTCATTTCCTCCCTGCGACCTGGGACCTGGGAAGGTTGGTGTGGAGGCCTCGCCTCTCTTCCCCTTCCCTCCCCTCCCCTCACTCCCTTCTTCTGTCCCTATGTCTAACTTTCAGTCTCCCTTTGGCTTGGTGCATTGTATGTTTCCTTGGGGGCTGTTTTCCATATCTATGGGTTTGGGGCAGTTCCTGGCACCTTCTGTCCTGCACCAGATGGGATTTCTCTCCTGAACCACAGATTTCCGTAACACTTTCGGGAGCACACTCCATAGCATGGCCGCTTTCTCTGACCCTCTCCTGGAGAAGAGGAATTCTTTTTGGAGCAGGTGTTGGCTGCTACAATTGTAAATTTTTAGTCTGAATCAAAAGGAAGGGAAAAGAAAAAGTAAGACAGCTCACTTTGATCATGTAGAATTTTTTTTCTGTCTTTGAATAACACCAGTACCTTGTATATTAATGCTATGGTACTGTACCAGTTTGCTAGGGCTGCCAAAACAAAGTGCCATGGACTGGGGGTTTAAGCAACACAAATTTGTTTTCTCTCAGCCTGGAGGCCGGAGTCCGAGATCGAGGAGTTGGCAGACTGGTTCCTTCGGAGGCCCCTCTCCTCAGCTTGTCGGCGGCGGTCTCCCCCGTCCCTGTGCTCTCATCTGATTGAGCCTGATCAGCTCCGGGTGGCAAGAGACCTCCTGTGGTCCTTGCCTGGTCTCCGCACCCTTACTCTGATCCACTCTGGGACGAGAGACATTGCTCTGCTTTGGTCGGTTTTAAATGCAGGGCATTCTGAGGTGTCTGTGGCTGCACAGACAAGGAGCATGGTGTGAAGCTCTTGTCCATGGGCTGTGCACACCTGTTAATACAGTACATGGAGTGTCTCTGTTGATTGCTGTTTTGTGTCTTTGCTGTTTGGTTTAATTTGTTTAAAGATGGGGCACATCCCACTTTGCTAGGGGCCCCAACTGCTTGTGGCAGGCTGAACC
>NW_006297384.1:520097-527814 GCF_000327345.1 Myotis davidii | reverse complement strand
TCCGGGAAGAAGTCTTGCTGAGCACATGGCCAAGGTAAGATGGAGGGCATAGCCCTTACCCTGGGGCAAGGTGGAGGGTGTAGTCCTCGCCCTTTCAAACCCATGGCAGGGATTGCAGGAACTTCCCAGCAGCTGCCGAGAATTCTTAATCTTGGGGACCCTTCCTGCTCTCCCTCTCAAGGCATCAGCTGCTGGAAATTCTTAGCTAGTGAAAGTTCTTGTCTGTCTGCGATAGAACTTGGTTACTGATGGTCCTTGCTTGCTTTCTTATCTTTGGGGGACTTAGTTTGCTCTTCACCATTTTATGAACATAAGGAATCCTTTCTCGGTTGTTTGGGCTTTGTGCCCCTCAGAACCCATTTGCTGTTCTGGATTAGAGTGAGATAAGATTCTAAGGCTAATGTCCCAGTCCACCCTTTGGAGCGTACTCATTCATTTTCTGTCGGGGTTTATCTGTTTCTGTTTTTGAGATGTTCTTATATGGAAGATTTCATATTGTTAGTCTACTCAGAAAGAAAAAATATGGGAAATAAAACCTTCTGAACCCTCAAATCTTTTTCCTAGGAGGACCTACAGAAGTTCCCTTCACAGGCTGCAGAAATAGCCGTGAGGGGCCTCTCCCATTTTTGTAAGGAAAAATAAAATAAAATAGTACTTTCACATTAAAACCATTGGAGGCCAGTGAGTTATCCCTGTTACAAAATTTGCCAAGAAAATGCCTTGGGTAATAATAATTGGCTTTAAAATCTCAAAGTTGTAAAGGCAAAATAAATATAACTAAAATGAAGGATATATGATAAAGCTTTTTCAGTGATAATTATATATGCCTAAACATAGTTTTCCAAAGTCATTGGTAACTTAAAACTTTGGAGGAGTTTGCTAGATTAAATAGTAAAAATTATTAAATATCTAGATATTTTAAAATAGCAGGATTCTGAAATATTAACCCGAGTTTGCTTCATATGGAGAATCTATAGGATAGATTTGAATCTGTTATTGAATAAGTCTTGAAATATATCTTAAAATGTGAATGTATTGCTAGCCTGAGGCACGTTAATTACTTACATGTCACCTGAAAAATTAAGGTTTCTAAGGGTTAATAACTCTAACTAATTAGAAAGAAATTATGGTTTTGGTATAATAGAAAGCATGAGGCATGGAGATGCATTTTGAAGGGAAAAGAAAGTGGGTTCTAAAGCTGGTTATTTCAGAAAGTTGTAAGGTTTCTGAAGAAAGATTTGTGAAAGTTGTAGAATGCTTGTAAGAGAAATGTTGAAAGAAGGTTGTATAAATGGCACAGGACAGTAAGCCAGGAGTAGTATAATAGGGAAATTGAAATGGTTAAACAGCAATTTGGAACCATCCAGTAAATTCTATATTCCCTAAACCAAGGACACTTAAGAGTAAATAATTTGCATTTTGCCTCCCTAACCAGAAGGTAAATAGCTTATATCAACGTAATCAGGGTGACAGACAGCAGAAATCCAATTAGTGTCATTTGCTGACCACACCCAAGGACAAATGAAGTTAGAGATTAAACCTTATTTTGGTTAGTCCTTTTCTAGTCTGGTAAAAGATTTTTCCTGTTTTTCTACCCAGAAAGCAAAAGTTCTATAAATTATTAACATGGTCATATGTTATATTAATCAGGAATGTTTTTTTTTAAAAGCCATCTTTTAAAAAAAGAACTGAAGTTTGCTAGCCTATGTTTGTGTCTAATATACTTTGATATAGGATCTTTTGGTAAAATAAGTTTGCTAATCCTTCCAGGGTTTGAATTTTAAGAAACTTTTTCTTGACCTAGAATTGGCTTTAGATCATTCCAATAGGTTCTGGAATACCTCAAGTGTTTGTATTCTCTCTCAAAAGGAAACTTTCTGCTTAAGGTACAGGGGAAGCTTTGTCAAATAATAGTAACTATATTATGCTTTTATTTATAGCCCTAATTGCTATTCTGTAATATGTGTTTTGCAGAAAGGACAAGATTCCATGTCATTTGAATTACTCTATAAAGTATCTGGATTTATAGAAGTACTGTCAGGAAAAAATCAGGAGAAAAAAATTTTATTATGGGGCCGAATGAATGGAAAATAATGATATAGTTTTTGTAACTTTTGTTGAAAGTACTGATGGTTCTTAAATTTTTTGTTTTTCAGATATAAGGAAGCATTTTTAAAGCAATTTGGTAAATTATATATTTTTCTCTCTACCTGTCCCTCCAGAATTTGACAATTCTTAGTAAGTGGCAATATGTTTCTTTGCATGAATTCAATAAGACCTGTTTACAATTGTGGCTATATTAACCAAGATTTTGACTGGAATGTTATGTCTGAGAGAAAATGCCCAGACTCTGGATGTCACCAGAACGCTTTAAGGAATGAGAGTTGACTTTAAAGCCAATATGAGCACCTTGGAGAAATAGCCTGGCACCGTGCTTGGTCACATGGTTCATGGCAGTCTTTCCAGGTAAGGAATGAAGGTTGCTTTCCTAAGACATGGCAAGGAAGGAACCTCAGTACATCATTGGGGATCTCAACTTGAGGAATTCACCCATGTACAGGTATTGCAGGCAAACCTGATGGCAGCTAGATGGCTCAGCTTATTTGCCCTGCAGGGCTAATTAAAGCATGATCATGAGATTCCAGCAAAGCATATTTAAAAAAAATAGCCTATGTGATCAACTGTTATTCTTATTGTGTTCATGCAAACAATCAGGCCAAATTGTCCTTAATAAAAGTGGGGGTGATTTTAGGGAGAAAAATTATGTTTCAATAGGAAATTACTATAACTGAAATGTCTTTTCCTTTCCACCAGACCATTTGTCATAATTCTTGCTGTTCTAACTTTTACCCCAATCATACTAAAATGTATAACACAGTTTGTCTCCACCAAGTTACAAGCCCTACTAAGACTCAGAGAATACCACCTCTAGGCACCATTGCCACCTCCTTCTGTGCCCAGGCCTCATCGTCCTTCTGACAGAGAGCAAGGATCTCTTGGCTCTGAAAGAAAATTTCATCCCTCCTCAGCATGAAGCAGTTACAGAGGAGACTCTGTGCCCTTTTTCTCTGAAAGAATTCAGAGCCAAGGTCCTTGAGGGGGGTGTGGTGGGCAGTTAGACAGACCTGAGCAGAGCAAGGATGATGGGCCAACCAGAGGAGAAATGGACGAAACCCTGAGACATGCTTCTCATCACTCAACTGCTCTGAAGCCTGCAGTGGGGGAACCTGTGTAGAACGGACCTTTACCTTTTGCTGAGTAGGAGTTGGGGCACCTATTGCTGACATAGAGAATTATTCCATCCATTTTGGAAAGCAAGTCATAGATGGGGACCTTTTATGTTCCCCACTATCTGGGAAAAGGAGGCAGGGATGTTTTCTCTAAAGTTTGCTAAAGTAGTTCCCTGTGGCAAATGTCTGACTGTTACTGAATGTTCTAGTTATTGTTTTTCAGTGTCTAATAACTACAATATGAATTGTTCTGATAATTTCACCTCCCCCTCCCCCTTATAGTAATGGACATACTGAGCTGCTGGCTGGTTGGTTTCTGATATGTGGGGTAACTATCCCTGCTAACAACACCAGGGGTGGGGTAGGGGTGGGGAGAGGCTGTTCCTTAAGATGACTGACTGTTTTTATGCCTGAGAAACATCATAGGGTCTGAACTAAAAGAGACTTTCTCAAGGTCATGGCATTGGACTGCAATGATGATCTCCACCTGTGGATCCCTGCTGACTTGTAGCATGAAAGGGCATTCTGACCTGGCTGGGAGTTGTATGCCCCCCGGGACCTGGGAGTCAACCTTGGACCTGGGAATCAACCTTGAAACTGGGAGTCAACCTTGGAATGTGGTCCATTCTCATGGAAAGATTAACAAACAATGTTGCCCAGACAATGGAGTCCCACCCAGCCTCCTACTTCCCCATGCCTGTAATCCCTACTTCCTCACACCTCTAATCCGCATTTCCCTGTGTCATCTTTGTCTTACCCCATATGAGCAGCTGGCTTATGGGGGGCTGCAGAGCAGATTTTTGTGGATGACCTGCTGCTCTTCCATACTGCTGGCTGTATTGGAACAAATGTTCACACATGATAAAACAACAACAACGTGGTATAGACGTTCAATGTGATATATTTTAGTCTTAACAAAGAAGGAAATCCCTCCCTTTATGGCAACACAGGAAAAACTGGAGGGCATTATGCCATGTGAAATAAGCCAGTCAGAGAAAGACAAATACCATGTGGTATCACTCATGTGGAATCTTAAACAAAACAAACAAACAAAAAAACCACAACCCTTGTAGGAGAATGGGGGTTGCAGGGCTGGAGGTAGGAGAAGTAGGGAGAGGTTAGTAAAGGGTACACAGGTTTAGTTGTAAGTGGAAGAAGGTCTGAGGATCTGATGTATGATGTGGTGAGCATAGCTGATAAGACTGTGTGTGTGTAGTTGGAATGTACTAAAATAGTGGAACTTGTGTTCTCTACCAATGGAAATGTGGAAAAGATTACTATGGGCTTGCATGGAAAAGAATATTCACTCCCGTTTGGAGAAAGCTTCATGGAGAAGGTGGCAATTTGAGCTGAATCTTGAAAAACAGTCTTTAAAGAGCTCATTTTAGCCACAGCAAGAGCAGAAGTAGGGCTGCAGAGAGAGCAAAGGACTGGGGTCTGAATGGGCACTTGCCCCACGGCGTCCATAATGCCATGGAAACGGCTGGAATCACTGGAAAGTGTGTGATGGAGATAAAAGGAGAGATGAAGGGGTGAGGGGACAAGTGACAGAGGATGATCTGCTCAGGGCACCAGGAGGTCATATTTAGAGAGCACCCATCTAGTTCCACAGAGGAAGGGCTGGCCAGCGACTCGCGTGCCACGCAGAAATTACAGGTTCACATGGGAGGAGGACATTTGTGGGCTGTTTTGAGATTACTGGTGATGAATGAGAAGGAAGCCACATGGCATGGATGAGGTGATGGGAAGAGGGAGTTATTTTTGTGAACTTTGTGATGAAAGAGTCATGGTCCGATGGTAATTTGAGAGAGAGGAATGAAGAGAACTGGGCAATGACAGTGCATCTCCCTGGCCCTAATCAGAGCCAGCGTCCTCTGTTCCTCTGGGGATGGGGTGGGGTAACCTCCTGTCTTCCCCCCACTGCTGGGACCTCAGAAGGAGTGACTCTGACCCAGCACAGCAGTTGGAAAATGCCGGTGTTCACTGGGGCCTGCGTGGCATATTTAGCTTGAACTAAAATGTTTCTGGTACAAGGATCATTTTCCAGGCAGTTTGAATTGAGATCCACAAAAAGCACTCATTCTGTTGTCCCTTATGTCAAAGGGTGGCTGATAAGGGTATTTTATAATCTTTATTGACACCTATGCTAAGCCTTATTTTTTCTTGCAAGCCTAAGTGCGTGAATTCAACAAAGCTATCAGGAGGAAGCAGATAGTCCAAACAGGTGTCCTTCCTGCAACCAGGTGCTCATACTATTATCCTATCTAATAATAGACAAAGATGGTAATTGACCGTACCTTTGCTATGCCTCCCATTGGCTAATCAGTGCTATATGCAAATTAGCCATCAACAAAGATGGTGGCTAATTTGCATACTGCAGGCAGGGTGGGACAGTGCGAGCCACCATCTGGGCCCCTTGTGAAGCCCCGCCCCCAGCCAGGACCCCCATGTGCCACCTAAGCCCCACCCCCAGCCGGGACCCCCATGTGCCACCTAAGCCCTGCCGCCAGCCGGGACCCCATGGCAATCTGAGAGCAGGAAAGTGCTGTCCCTGGGTCGACATGGTGATCCAGTGATCGGTGAGCAGGAAAGTGTGGCCTGTAGGCAGCACCCAGCAAGGCCTGTTCCTGGGTCACTGTGGGGATCCCAGAGCAGGAAAGTGCAGCCTGCAGGCAGGCCCCAGGTGGGCCTGCTCCTGGGTCGCCATGGCAATCCCATAGCAGGAAAGTGTGGCCTGCAGGCAACCCCCAGGTGGGCCTGCTCCTGGATCACCATGGCGATCCCAGAGCAGGAAAGTGTGGCCTGCAGGCAGCCCCCAGGTGGGCCTGCTCCTGGGTTGGATGGCGATCCAACTGTTTTTAAAACCAAGAATTGGGACCCAGAGGGTGACTACAGGATGTAATATTTGAAAACTGAGTTTCAGTTTTCATAAAATTTGCAATATTATAAAAAAATCTGTGCTATGTCTGTCACATTATTATTTCCTTTACACTGCAAAGTATATTTTTTCCAGAAATCACAAATAATAAACAATACTTATTTTTTCATGATGTTATCCTTTTGTTATTTAGGGAAACTAAGGAATTCCAGATAATTCCAGAATCTGTAATTAATGCAGGTCCTCCAGTGACTATGCTTCCTTCTCTGGCTTGTTTCCCACCCTCCAGCAAGTCCTCTCTTAATATTTGATAGCAAATAACTGAGAGAGAAATGGACTTCTCTCTCCTTCATTGAGCGCTGAAGTGCCCCCGAATTGCTGAGGAATGTTGTCTGTTGTAGACGATAGTTGAATTATACAATTTATACCATTATAGTTCCATATAGATATGGATTTAGCTATTAGGAAGGAAAGAAAGCCTTTTATTCTTAAATATGATTATGTGCTTTTTGATGATATGGAAATTCATTTCAGATACTATCATTGAAATTGCACAGAAAAGATTTGACAGAAGTTTTGGGCTTTTCATAACCCATCTTCCCACGTGTCAGAAGAACAGTGCTACCTCCTGTCGAGCCTGGGGAGGACTCGTGCTCGCAGTTCTTATACAGAATAAAGAGCACTCTCTCTTACTTGTTTAACCATTGTTGCTACTATTTTTTAAGTTGTGGTCACGTATATATAACTCAAAGCTTTAAATCCTGACCATGTCTCAGTGCACAGCTCAGCACGTTTACCTGGCTGTGCAGCCGTCACCACCACCTTCTTCAGAACTTTTCATCTTCCCAACTGACCTCTACTCATTAAGGTAACTTCGCCTGCCCTCCCCGACCCCGGTGCCCCATCCTACCCCATGTCTCCATGAGCTTGCCTGCTCCAGGGCCCTTGTATAAGTGGAATCATACAATGTGTGTCCTTTAACGTAAGGGCGACCAGACTCATCCATGTAGTAGCGGCTGTTAGAATTTTCTTCCTTTTTAAAGCTGAAAAAATCCTCCGTTGTCTCTATACACCCCATTTGTTTATCCATTCTTATTGTCAGTGGGCATGGGGTCACCACCTTTGAGCTAGTGTGGTACTGCTGCTGTGAACCTGGGTGAGTTTGCGTCTTTGCTGCACTTCTTTTGGGTATATGCCCACAAATAAAACTGCTGCATAATATAACCATTTTTTGTTTAATTTTTGAGAATGCTCCATACCGTTTTCCACAGTTTTACATTTACACCATTTTATATTTACTCAGGTTCCAATTTCTCCATATCTTCATGAACACTGATTATGAGCTGTATTTTTAAAAATAATAATCCTCCTCATAAAACACTGATTGCTTTTAAAAGAGTATGTACTGATGATGGAAAGAAACATTAAAACCCCCAAGAACTCATAATATTCTTGCTTATTTTTTTAATTTTTATTAAATCTTTATTGTTCAGATTATTACAGTTGTTCTACTTTTTCCCCCCATAGCTTCCCTCTACCCGGTTCCCACCCCACCTTCTGCCCTACCCCCTCCCCCCCCACAACTGTGTTCATCCATAGGTGTAGACTT
>NW_006297384.1:514002-519093 GCF_000327345.1 Myotis davidii | reverse complement strand
CCTCCCTAATTACCTGAGGTGGACACTCTTGGTGCACCCCTTTGTAGGCTGTGTACACAGTCTTGTTGTAGTTAAGCCTTGATTGTTGTTGGTATCACTGGCAGGAATTAACCTCCAGGCCAATTGGGTGTGAGAATCAGCTGTGTCTACAGTGGGAGAACTTCTGTGCTGGAGACACCCTTATGGGGCAAGACTGGCTTCAGTGGGGCTTTGGTGCTCACTGAGTCTTCCCCCTGATTGTGTCCCTTATGGATCTGAGGAGTTGTAATCTGGATGGTCTCACTCTGACCACTGGGTACACTGGCTCTTGGATCTTTAAGGAAGTGCTAATTTAGCCTCTGCCTGAGGTTACCCAGCAGGAGCTAAGGAGAGATCTGCCTTCTTTCGGATGTTCTGGGACTCTCTGACCCAGCTTGTTAGGTAATTTTAGATTGCAAAGGGCCAGGTCATTCATATGCAAAAGCCTCTGCTCACAGCTTGGGTTGGGTGGGGTCTCAGGGAATCAACATGGTGGAGCAAACAGCTATGGCTGATCCTCAGTCCTGCCCTAAGAGGTCCCCGAGTCTCAGTGTCCTGGTAATCGCTGCAAGCACCTCTGAGAAAGCTGCCCTCGAGTTCCGCCTACTGCCAGACATTCCAGTTTCTCCCTGTATGAGTCTGGGTCCCCAGAGACTCACCCTGATGGAGTGAGGGCTGTCAGGAGCTTGAGACTCCCTCCCGATTGAAAAAGACAGCCACGTCCTCTGTTGCTAGCCCTTTCAGAGTGCTTTTGATTCTACCTCTAGATGTGTGTTAATTAATTCATAATCTTAAAAAAATTGATCTTAGAAAGAGAAAGGGAGAGAGAGGGAGAGAGCAACATTGATGTGAGAGAGAAACATCAGTTGGCTGCCTCCTACACGTGCTCTCACCAGGGATCAAACTCTCCACCTTTTGGGGTATGGTATGGGATGATGCTCCATCCTACTGAATACCCAGCCAGAACAATTCATAATCTTCCTTGAGTGCCTGCTGTATGGAGACACTTTTCTAGACACTGGAGATCTCTAAATGAAAAAAAAAAGGTTAAAATTTTTGTTTTAATAGAATTTACATTTTAGCAGAGGGAGAGAGATAATATATAGTGAATATAACAAACAAATAAATTATTTAGGCTATTAGAGAAGGAAATTCAGGCAGAGGGAACAGCCAGGGCAAAGTCCCAAACCAAATATGGTAAAAAAAAAACTGCTGAAGAATTGAAGAATGCAAGGACAGGAGGACAAAATGGTGGCGGAACAGACAGACGTGTCCCGAGCCTTGACCCGGAGCAGATAGAATGAGCAGCTGAAACGAATAACACCTGCCCAGAATTGGTGAAGGAGACTCAGCTGGTGAGACAATTTGCAGCCAGGAAGGGCAGAGGGCTCCTGCAGAAAGGTAAAATCAAGGATCGTGCAAGAGAGATCTGCCAGACCTCTGAGCCCAGAGGGTCAGAGGGAAACTGCACGGCACTGAGCCGTGTCCCTTGGGACAGGTACAGTGTCTGACTATGAAAAGAAGGTCCGCAGTACTGCTGGTGGCAGGGGGTTCTAGATCTGGGTCCACAGTCACAAAAGACTGAGCCCAAAGAGGATAGCCTGAAGGGCTGACCAGAACATGCAGTGCTGGTAGGAGAGGAGCGTGCAGAGGTGCAGTCTTTCCCATCTCTGTGGCCTGTGCTTTTCTTCACTGAGCCTGGTTCATAGGACCTTTCAGGTACAGACACCCACCCATGGCTGGGGTGCAGGAGAAGGTGTGGGCTTGTGGAGTCTGGGGAAAGGCTGGGAGAGGAAGGGGTCCAAAAGAAGTGGCAGTGAGTCTGGTGCTGAGTCATGCCTACGCCCAGGACCTGGGCAGCCATTTTCTCTGGAAGAGATAGCCCCTCCCTCCAGTCTCCAGGCAACCAATACAGCCACACCCAGAATACATCCTATTTGGTACAAAAGATTAAAAAAAAATCTGAATAGTCCCCGAGAGTCCAAAGGGACTGGTCTAAAGAGAGGCCTTCAGTCCTAGCAGCAGGAAACAGAAACCATAGACAGTACAGAAGACTGGGATCTTAAGCCAGCCAAAGGAACAACACTTCACTTTTTCATTTTTATTTTTATTTTATTTTATTATTTTTCATCTCTCTTTTTTCTTTTTTTTTAATTTTCCTTTATTTGTTTGTTGCTTTATTTTCTGGTTCTTTTTGCATTATTTTTCCATCATTCAATTTTATTTGCTATTTTTTATACCATTTTAAATCAATTTTTTATGTAAATTTATTATTATTATCATTTTCTTTCCTTTTTTCTTATCCACTCATCCCCTTTCTACTTCCTCTATACTGAACTGAAGTCCTCCCCATATTTATCCAATTCTTAACCTTATTTTCTGTATATAAGCTCAGCCTCTACAGATTCTGCCCCCATCCTCTTTGCTGGGTGTTTGGTGTTTGCATTTTTTTGGTTTATCTGTTTGTTTTGTGGTGTTTTCTCCATTTTTCTTCCTTTTTCTATTCTCTTTTATCTTTTTTTCTCTCTTCGATATCATTTGTGCTCTCTTTTCTCTCCTATAATTCTCTTTTCTCAGGTGGTCACTTATATTGGGGTTATCAGTGTCATGAGTACATTCGTGTTTGTTCCCTTTGTGTCATGTCTTTTCAAGGAGAATTTTATCCTGTCTGGCCAATGTGCTAGAGAGTGAGCCAATTAGCCAGACACCTGGAGAGGAAACTCCATCCATGAATGGGTCAATAACACCTCAGACCCAACTACAGAGGCAGAAGAAGGCAGCAGTGAGGGAGGGAGTGTGAGTGAGTGAGGAGCAAAAGAGGAGTGTGTGGTCATGTGGGGTGTGTGTGTGGGGGGGTGAGTGAGGCACAGTTAGATCCCGCAGGACCTTCGGGCACAAGCTAACTGGGCTCGCCTAACTAGGAAGCCTCTGCTACTGTTGCAAACAGTACCGGGAAGCCGGTTCTTCCTCAGAGGCCTTGGATTTTTGAAGGGGAGAGCTGCTGTAAATGGGAGCCCAGCCTCACCTGCACCCAGCATGCCCTCAGATAACACCTGGGACTCTACAGCCACCCTTGCCAGGGACCTGCTACCTCGTCTGTGGTCCCATGGTCACTGAGTCTCCAGCCACCCTGGGCACAGGCTCCTGTGAGTTCTGTAGCATGTTCCCCTCTGACCAGGCCAATGCTTTAACCCAGGGCACTGCGACCACATGAGCAGCAGACACATGAGCAGCCTGCTCCTGTCTAAGAAAGCATCAGCCCTGCGAGCAGCTGGCTCCAGGCCAAAAAGCAGCAGCCACACATGGCCTGCCCCTGTCCAAGTAGCAGTAGCTGTGTGAGCAGCATGCTTCCCTGTTTGAGGAGCAGCAGCCACACAAGCAGCCTGCCCACAACTGAGGAGTGGCAGCCCCGCACAGCCCACCCTGTCCAAGGAGAAGCAGCTGCGTGCAGACAGCCCTCAGCACTCGTCTGAGGAGGAGCAGCTGCATGAGCTTCCGGCCCCCATCCAAGGAGCAGCAGCTGCATGAGCAGCCTGTCCCCATTCGAGGAGCAGCAGCTGTGTGAGCAGCTCGCCCCTGTCTGAGGAGCAGCAGCTCCATGAGCAGCCTGCCCCCATGCGAGGAGCAGCAGACAATCGAGCAGCCCGACCTGGTCTTAGCCGCAGAAGCCACATGAGCAGACCGCCCATGTCTAAGGAACAGCACCCCTGCACAGCCTGCACCGGTCCAAGGAGCAGCAGCCACATGCAGCCTGCACCCATCCGATGAGCAGAAGCTGGGTGAGTGGCCTGCCCCCATCCAAGGAACAGCAGCCACATGTGCAGCTCACTTCTATCCAAGAAGCAGCAGCTGCGCAAGCAGCCCAAGCCCCTTTTGAAGAGCAGCAGCCCTGCGAGCAACCTGTCCCTGTCTAAGGAGCAGCCCACCCCATCAGAGGAGCAGCTGTGCACAGCCAGCCCTGATCCAAGGAGCAGCAGCCATGTGAGCAGTCCACCCCCATCCAAGGAGCAGCAGCCACACGAGCAGCCCACCCCCATCTGAGGAGCAGCAGCCTCATGATCAACCCACCCCCGTCTGAGGAGAAGCAGCTGTGTGAGCAGCCTCCCCAACGCCAGCCAGAGGCACCACCACTACTGCGAACAGCACCTACCAGAGGAGCCACTGCCAACTGAGGAGCAGCCACTGCCGCAACCACCCGAGGAGCAACTGCAGTCGGAGGAACCACTGTCACCCAAGGAATAGCCCCTGAACGACTCAACATCTAGATTCCTAAGTGAGATAAAAAATGGGTAGACAAAAAAAACCCCAAAAGGAAAGAAAAGGATGACTAGCCAGAAAAGTGGCTAAGTGAAACAGAGGCATGCAATATGTCAGAAAAAGTATTCAGAATAAGGGTCATACAGTTCGTAAACTGGATGGATGAAAAAATCAACAACTTATGTAAGAAGCAAGAAGAAATGAAGAGTGATATAGCTGCAATAAAAAACACCATAGAAAGTTTCAACAGTAGACGAGGAGAAGCGGAGCACCAAATTAGCAAATTATAAGACAGGGAAGCAAAACACACCCAAACTGAACTGCAATTGGAGAAAATAATTAAAATACAGGAGGAGAGCCTAAGGGAGATACGGGACAATGTGAAATGAAGCAACATACGAATAATAGGGGTGCCAGAGCAATAGGAGGAGGAACAAGGGTTAGAAAACCTATTTGAAGAAAAAATGTCAGAAAACTTCCCTGATGTGAGGAAGAAAAACATCACACAAGCACAGAGCGTCCTAAACAAGATGAACCCAAAAAGACCCACACCAAGACACATCATAATTACCATGGCAAATGTTCAGGACAAAGAGAGAATCTTAAAGGCTGCAAGAGAGGGACAGAAAGTTACATACAAGGGATCTCCCATTAGATTATCAAATGATTTCACAACAGAAACACATCAGGCCAGAAAAGAATGGATGGAAATTTACAAAGTGATGCTAAGCAAGAGACTGAATCCAAGAATACTCTATCCAGCAAGGCTATCATTCAAAATTGAAGGGGAAATAGGAGCTTCACAGACAAAAAATG
>NW_006297384.1:513025-513823 GCF_000327345.1 Myotis davidii | reverse complement strand
GTGTACATGGGACATTTTCAAAAATAGACCACATATTGGGTCACAAGCAAAGTCTCCCCAAATTCAAGAAGATTGAAATCATATCAAGCATTTTCTAAGACCATAATGACATAATATTAGAAATAAACTACAATAAAAGCAATCTTCAAACACTTGGAAGCTGAATAGCATGCTATTAAACAATGATTGGGTTACCAAAGAGATCAAAGAAGAAATTAAAAACATCTGGGAAACTAATGACAATTAAAAAACAACAATCCAAAATCTGACACAGTGAAAGCAGTCCTGAGAGGGAAGTTTATAGCTCTACAGGCCTACCTCAAAAAAACCCCCCCAAAACCAAACAAATAAGAAAAAATGGTAGTAAATCATCTACCTCTACAACTTAAATAATTAGAAAGAGAGCAACAAGAAAAGTCCAGGGTGGGCAGAAGGAAGGAGATAATAAAGATGAGAGCAGAAATAAATGACATAGAGACCAAAAAAAACCAACCAACCAAACAAACAAAGAAAACACAAAAAAAGAACAAAAGATCAATGAAACCAAGAGCTGGTTCTTTGAAAGGATAAACAAAATTTATGAACCTCTAGCCAGGCTCACTAAGAAGCAAAGAGAGAGGACCCAAATAAACCAAATCAGAAATGAAAGAGGTGAAATAACTGCAGACCCCACAGAAATTCAAAGGATTGTTAAAAAAATACTATGAACAACTCTATTCCAACAAACTAGACAACCTAGAGGAAATGGATATATTCTTAGAAAAATACGTCATTCCAAAACTCAATTAGGAAGAATCT
>NW_006297384.1:512333-512939 GCF_000327345.1 Myotis davidii | reverse complement strand
ACTAAAAGATGGAACGGACATCATCCAGAACCACAGGAAGGCTTGCTGAGTGGAAATTCTACAACTAGAAGGAAAGAGAAAAGCATACCGAGACTCAGAGGAGGTGCGGTACGGAAAATACAAAGGTGCGGAGGTGCATGCAGAGCGGGCTGGTGGCTGAGGACACGATTGTCTGTTTCAATCAGGAGGGAGTCTCAAGCTCTGAGCTCCAGTTACGAGCGAGTCTCTGGGGACCCAGACTCAAACGGGAGAAGTGGGACTGTCTGGCATCCGTCAGAACTCGAGGGTAGCTTTCTGTCCGAGGTTTGCAGCCATTGTTGGGACTCTGAGAGGCAGAGCCTCTGGGGACGGGACTGAAAGCAGCCATAACTGCTCGCTCCACCTGCCCTGTTGATCCCGTATGACCTGCCCTGCCCCGCCCAAGCCCTGCACAGAGCCATTTGCTGGATAGCCTCAAGCAAGGGCTAGATTAGCACCTCCCTAGAGGACAAAAGTTCTCCCACTTCAGACAGAGCTGATTCTCACAGTTAGTTGGCCTGGAGGTTAAATCACCCCCAGTATTACCTACAACAATCAAGGCTTAACTACAACAAGACTGCGCACAAA
>NW_006297384.1:502900-508439 GCF_000327345.1 Myotis davidii | reverse complement strand
AGAGGGAAGGTAGGGGAGTGTGGGGTTAAGGGGGAGAGATCAACCAAAGGACTTTGCATGCATATAAGCCTAACCAATGGACACAGACAACAGGAGGTTGAGGGCACGAATGGGGGGTTTGGGAGGATAAAGACACATGTGTAATACTGAATGGGGGGTTTGGAGGGATAAAGACACATGTGTAATACCTTAATCAATAAAGAAATTAAAACATAAATAATTCAATAAATAAATAAAAAGGTTTATACTAGCATAAAAAAATCCACACACACAAAAGCAATCCAAAAACAAAACAAAACAAATAAACAAACAAAACTGCTGCAGGCTCTACTGGGGTAGAGAGCTGATCCAAATGGTCCATTGACTATAAACCAACCAGCTTTGCTGAGGGCATGCTGTTTGGTTGTGTAAAATACTTTGATATTTCAACAGTGAGTAGAGCTAACCCCAACACCCAAAAATACACAGGCTAAGGAGTGCAAGAAAATTTTTTGTTCTAACATTATTTGTGTTTTACTAACATAGAATCATTCTAAAGAAGTGAAATAATATTTAAAAAGTAAAAAAGTTTAAAAAGTGACTACTAATCCCACTATATATACATAACTTTAGTCAGATACCTTTTTACAGATGGGAGCAAGGGTGTATAAACTGGTAGAAGTAGTGTGTTTAATTAGATCATAGTCTAAATAAAAAATGCTAAATCTAAATTTGAATTTAAGATAAATAAAATCGATGGGATATTCTTTATAAATGATTTCTCCAAGCTTAAGAAAAGAGGAATAAGATGTTGGATTCATTCTTAAAAATTAGCTATTTCCATGGTAAACAGCATCTTTGGGGAATGAGGGTGTCGGGAACAGCCAGCCTGCTTTGAGTGCAGAGCTGGGCCCAGAGCCCCGGCCTTCTGCCCGCTCCTTCCCTTCACACTGGCTCCTGCATGCCCATGGGAGTGGGACATCTTGTGGGCTTTGAAATTGTGCACCACACCCTGTCTCATATGCCTTTGTTTTGACGACACTGGCTTAGTACATATTCCACATCTCAGTGGCTTTCATCAGCCTGAGTTCTCATACATGGGTTTTCCATCTCAGCCTTTTGTTTTTGTGTTGTTTCTCCTGCAATTCTCTCAGGTTTTGGAGATCTATCTGATGTTCTGACATCTTGGCTGAGCTCTATGCTTTTTCCCATTAGAAGTCTTCATCAATTTCCCCACTGGGGTTTGTCTTGGGTCGTACTGTCCCTCAATGTTTTTTCCCTTTTCAGGGGATCTTTTTTGCCTGATGCTTTCAGAATTCCTTCTTTTCCTGACCTTGCCGTTCCTAGTCCCTGTCCTTCTCTCCCCTTCTTTCTTCTGTTGGTTTTCTTATCTTGTTGTGAGCACTTGTTTTATTTATTTACATAGTAAGTGGATTGTCTTCTGATCCCTCTCCCCTTACTCTTGTTTGGGTAGTGTTGTTTAGAATTTATCTTTGCTCTAATATATTTAATTTCTGATTCTCTTTGCCTGGTGTCTACAAAAAGGAGAGGAGTTGCTTTTCTTTTCTGTGATACAACTTAGAGATGTTTTCTGTAGCACAAAGCAAGACAGGAGGAGGGGACCGCTGAGAGGACTTGGGGTCTAGTGTGTGTAACAATTCCTAGACTCTCCTGTTGTAGCTGAAATCCTCTTTGTTAGGTCTGATAAAATAATTGGATGAATAACCCCTCCTGAGAACTGACCTTTAGGCCACTTCACAACTGACATTCCATTTCGCTTAGACCACATTCCACTTGCTAGGACCATTATCCTTCCCCTCCAGGCCTTCCCAGGATCCAGGCCAGCCCAGCCCAGAGAATTCTCTGCCCAGAAAATGCTCACCTACAGAGCTTTAAAATCTCTGCCTCCCGATCCCTGGGGGTTGGCACCATTTGGGGGCTCAGCCCATCTGGTAGCCACATGACCTAATTCTATATAATAAATGTCTAATATGCTAAGTGTCCAGTCATCTGTTCAACTAATCAAAGCATAATATGCTAATGATAAAGTTCTTGCTAAGGCTGCTCAACCGCTCACTATGATGTGCACTGTCCACCAGGGGGCAGACGCCCTGACTGATAGGTTAGCTTGCTGCTGGGGTCTGGCCGATCGGGACTGAGCAAGATGGACTGGACATGCCCTGGAGCCCTCCAGCAGTCCATCCTTGGCCCCAATAGTGCACCAGTGGGGTCCCTCAGCCTGGCTTGCACTTTCTCGCAATCTGGAGCCCCTCAGGGGATATCAGAGAGCTGGTTTCGGCCTTATCTCACAGGCCAAGCCAAGGGTACCCACTGGTGCATGAATTTGTGCACCAATCTTCTAGTAAATTCATAATTCCTTACCTCTTTTTGGCCCCTCGTGTGTTCTTCCTTTGGCAACCCTAACACTCTTACTATTCCGCACCAGGTTATCTGGTAGGGCAAGCTGACTGCTGTGACAAGCAGTTCTCAAAACTTGCAGATTTAACACAATGCAAGTTTATTACAGTTCACTTATGTCCTAGCCAAGGAGGATATCTGGGGGCAGGGGGAACCACAGTCACTCAGGGACAAATTCCTTTTCTCTGGTGAGGCTGTCCTCTTCAGCAGGTGCTTGGGGTCTCGATGGAAATGGCAGGGAAAACGAGGCCCTCCCTTGGGTCTGGAAGTGGCATTTGGAGGTTTTTCTCACTGCCCATTGGCAGGAGCCCAGTGGCATGGCCCCAGGGGACCCCGGGGTTTGGTTCACATTGTCCCTCCTGCTTTGGTTCCAAGAGACCACTTGCAGGGAGCCCAGCTGCTTGCAGCCAGCTCCCCAGGCTCTGCGACTCTCATCTCTCATCGTTAGCTCCACCTATGTTCTCATTTCTCTGACGAAAATAAAGGTGACCCGCTTAGTTCTACTCTGAGAGCTGGGCATTGAGTTCTCAGGAGTCTGCTGGCTCCAAGTACAGAGGGTGAGGCAGAGCTGCCATGGTCGCTGAGCCCAGAGGCTACACCTGAGTGCTCCTGTCCCCCAGGTGTATGCCACCTGCAGGGGAGGCTCCCAGGAGGACCACCTGCACCCCACCAAGTGCTCTACTCCTGGCTGTCTTCTGTCTACCTCCTAATTGCTGTAGACAGCGCCTGGGAAAGGCACCTGAGCTAATTGTCAGCTGAATCCAGCGGTGCCCAGCAGAGCCACGCCCTGGAAACATACCTTGCCAGAGGCAGGTGTTGTCAGCCTGACCTTCAGCTCAGGCGCCAGGGGGTGGGTTTCATTATCTAAATCCAGCCAAGCACCAGGAACAAACACGGTGATTCGGGCCCACCCAGAAGGGACGATTACAAAGAAGCCACAAGAATGCACATAATCTCCTTTGTCTTGGGCTTTAGTAAAACTTCCTGGTATTTTTCTGTATAAAATAAATGCGCTGTATCGTCTCTGGGTCACTGTCTCTCCATCAGAGGACAGCTGTCCCACCCGGCCGCAGCTTTTTCCTTCTATCTTTGTGTCTGTCTCTTTCTTTCATTTTCTCAATCCCCAGCTGCCCCTACTCAGGAACCGGACCTCTCTCTAGCTGCGCTGGACATGGAAAAGAGATAAATATTTATAAATTGCCCCAGGAGCCCACCACATGCTGGGAAGGCAGTGCCCATGGGTACTGCGCAGGGCGCCCTCAGGGCTGGTCCCTGCTTTGGGGCATCCTCCCTTCCCCCATGTGGGCTGTGGATTCTGCCCCTGGGCTGCAGGTTCTCCCTGTCCAGGGCTGCAGCTGGGTCACCATTTTGGGGTCACCACTGCTGCTGCTCAGGGTCAAGGTCTCCCTCAGGGGCACGGGAATTGGGTCAGAGGGAGGCTCCGCCTGCAGTGCCTGCTTCTTGGCGTCCTGAGCCTTTCCCTCTTCATTTTGTGAAGGATTCCCTCCCAGGTGGCACCTGCATCATTGCTCAGCTTCATCCCTTTGGGGAGTTCAGTCACCTGTGGAGAGGCAGTTTCTAAGTCACCTTGTTTGGCACCAGCATCCCTTGCAGAATGGGTGGCAGGTGGGGAGGTGAGTGGAGGGTGAGGAAACCAGGTCAGTTACACATTTGCGTCAAAGAGAGAACAGAAACAGAAACAGCACGTAAGCTCTGGAAGTGCAAGGTCCCAGAGGTTATGGAAGGGTAGGAACCACATGACGTCATCTCCCGTTGTCAGGGGAAGCGCTCCACTTAGGGGACTGTTGCATGTGATGCTTCTGCGTCCTCCCTGGAGCCCCACTCGAGCGACAGCCCTGGGGACTGTCCTTCTGACTCTGCTTCCAGGGCATTTGGACTGGCCGCTCACACATGTGTGAAAACCATTTGGTCTTCAAAGGATAAAGAGGCTTTTCAACAGAAAGAATGAAGGGCAACAACGTTCCTATTGTGGGGAGTTACTGGGCAAAAAGTTCTTGACTGAAAGAAACTATTAAGGAAATGATGTTCTAAGTGTCTGCTTGTACCAGACACCTAATCCTATATAATAAAAGGCTAATATGCAAATAGACCAAATGGTGGAACAATCAGAACAACTGAACAACCAAACAACTTGTCACTATGAAGTGCGCTGACCACAAGGGGGCATGTACGGGACATGGTGGGTGTTGGTCATGGTGGGATGGTGGAGCAGGTGAGTGGGGGTGCCAGACCAAGGTGGGGTGTCAGTTGCTGTCATGGGGCGAGCCTCTGGGGGGTACTGAAAATTCATTGCTCCTGCGCACCTTGGTCCTGGCCAGCACTCGCACCTGCTGCTGGCGCTGGCCCTGCTGCCTGGCACGGGTCCTGATCACTCGGCACCATGAGTGGGTGTGAGAGGCGGCTTCTGGCCCTGATTGTCCCTGAGGACTTCTTCACTTCCACCTGCTCCTGAGGGGCAACTGGGGCAGCAGCCACCACTTGTACCTGCTGACAGCACCAGCACTGCTCGCACCCGCTGCTGGCACCAGCCCTAACCACTCTGCACTATCAGTGCATGGGAGCGGTGGCAGTGGAAGCAGGGCTGCTGGCAGACAGGGGACCAGAGACACAGAGGATGGGCCAAGACCTGCCCCTGTGCCCACCGCAGCCTCGTGGCCCACAGTTTCTTTCAAAGTGCATGAATTTGTGTACTCGGCCTCTAGTCTATACTAATAAAAGGGTAATATGCTAATTAGACCGGGTCAATCGGCCATGGTCCAGACGTCCGACTTCCTTCCAGACAAAGCCATGGTGATGGGGGCCGAGGCAGAGGTAGTTAGGGGCGAGATCAGGCTGGCGAGGGGTTAGGGGCGAGATCAGGCTGGAAGGGGGTTAGGGGCGATCAGCCCAGCAGGGGAGGGCAGTTGGGGGTGATATCAGGCTGGCAGGGGAGGACAGTTGGGGGTGACCAGTTCAGCAAAGGAGGGCTGTTGTGGGCTTTAGGCAGGCAGGCAGGTGAGCAGTTAGGAGCCAGTGGTCCTGGATTGCGGGATTGGGCCTAAACCAGCAGTCGAACATCCCCCAAGGGGTCCCAGATTGGAGAGGGTGCAGGCCGGGTTGAGAGACACCCCCAACCCCCCCA